>NW_026691441.1:0-102295 GCF_020826845.1 Diceros bicornis minor
TGGAAAGACAAAGCCATGGCCTCACCCCACGCCTGCACTTTGCCACGGCAGGCAGCCCAGATGTAGGAAAGGCTCTGTGGAGTCAGAAGTGCCGAGACAGGCAGATGCACCAGAGGGTTTTGGGGGCAGGGCGCAACTGGGCTAGCCCCTCCTCCCGGGAGTCGGGGAGGCCCGGCCTTCCTAGTGCCCAGGCCACGGCTCCGGGGAGAAACCCGCCATGGAGGGCACGCGGGAGGCCCTCTGCCTGAGGTGGCAGGTGTCACGCCAGGGCCACTGCAAGCCTGGCTCGGCTTGCCTGCTTTCTCCAAAGGAGGCTGGCCGACCAGCCGAACCTGGCACCTGGGCCAGGCCCCTTCCAAGGGGACGAGTTCCAGAGGCTAGAGCCCTGGGGGCGGCTGCCAAGTCTCCTGGGGCGTGTGCTGGGCCCCCGTCAGAGGAGGAAGCAGCCTGCTAAACGGTGTGCCAGGCCTGAGATCTGGAGGCCTCCCACACTCGGGTCCCCTGTCCTGCCCAGGCCCCCCGAGGGAGGACGATGGTCGGGCAGTGGCGAGCGGGGTGGGGCTGGCGCCGAGCCTGCCCTTGGATGCCCCGGGGAAGGGCGCCGGGGGATGGGCTGCCCCTGGCCAGGTCTGAGGGACCGACCCGCTCGGGGCTGTCGGGGGCAGAGAGAGAACCCCCCTCTGCCCTTTCCCTTCAGGTTCTTAGGGCTGGCCAAATCCTTCCCAAGACAGCTTGTCTGGAGAAAATCAGACCCAGCTGAAGAACATGTGTCCATGGGGAAACCCGGGAAACTGAGTCTCCCCACACAATAGCAGAGATTCTCATCTTGCATCCTCTCCTGAGCTAATGACAAAGGTGGATGTCCCCGGGTGGGTGGGCCTGTGGAATGGGAGAGGGGAGGAAGTCTATTGTCATGCAGAGGGACATGGAAAGACTTGTCTGAAGCTTATCCCTGCACTGGGGTCAGGTCGGGAAGGGACGGCACAGAGGTGAGCAGGAACCAACCGGCCTCTCTGTGGTGGGGCTGGCCCCGGGGCAGGCGTGGGGGTGATGGCTGGAAGTGGGATGGCGCGTGAGTTGGCACCAGCCAGCGGTGGAGGCAGAGACTCAGAGGTCAGGGGATCTCTCTCTCTGTCTCTGTCTCTCTCTCTCTCCCCTCAGGGAGCTGAGGAGAGTAAGGTGGCGCCCCCTGCCCACCTCGCCTACCTCTCCATGGGCCCTTCTTTCTCTGGCCGCTCCGGGAGCCCTGCGGGCTTGGGTTCAACCCCCCACACACCGCACAGGCCAAGGGCGCATGCGCGACCGCCGGGGCCTAGGGCTGGCCTCGGGGGGCGGGGGGGGTCCTCAGTGAAGGCCCCGCCCTCCCTCCAGGCTCTGACCCAGCTGCAGCTCTTCCATCGCCGCCCTTCTGGACTCGGCTTCAGCTGTCTCCCTCCCCCTCCCCCACTCCCACTCAGCTTGCAGGCCGCTTCCCTGCCTTGAAAGCATGGCTCTGGCCCTGAGGGCCACAGACCTACTGGGCTTCAAGCTCAAGGCTCTGCCTGGGCCTGCTGCTTCGGCCAGGGGCTCATTTTTTCCTGGAAAGACAAAGCCATGGCCTCACCCCACGCCTGCACTTTGCCACGGCAGGGCAGCCCAGATGTAGGAAAGGCTCTGTGGAGTCAGAGAGGTGCCGAGACAGGCAGATGGCACCAGAGGGTTTGGGGGGCCAGGGCGCAACTGGGCTAGCCCCTCCTCCCGGGAGTCGGGGAGGCCCGGCCTTCCTAGTGCCCAGGCCACGGCTCCGGGGAGAAACCCCGCCATGGAGGGCACGCGGGAGGCCCTCTGCCTGAGGTGGCAGGTGTCACGCCAGGGCCACTGCAAGCCTGGCTCGGCTTGCCTGCTTTCTCCAAAGGAGGCTGGCCGACCAGCCGAACCTGGCACCTGGGCCAGGCCCCTTCCAAGGGGACGAGTTCCAGAGGCTAGAGCCCTGGGGGCGGCTGCCAAGTCTCCTGGGGCGTGTGCTGGGCCCCCGTCAGAGGAGGAAGCAGCCTGCTAAACGGTGTGCCAGGCCTGAGATCTGGAGGCCTCCCACACTCGGGTCCCTGTCCTGCCCAGGCCCCCCGAGGGAGGACGATGGTCGGGGCAGTGGCGAGCGGGGTGGGGCTGGCGCCGAGCCTGCCCTTGGATGCCCCGGGGAAGGGCGCCGGGGGATGGGCTGCCCCTGGCCAGGTCTGAGGGACCGACCCGGCTCGGGGCTGTCGGGGGCAGAGAGAGAACCCCCCTCTGCCCTTTCCCTTCAGGTTCTTAGGGCTGGCCAAATCCTTCCCAAGACAGCTTGTCTGGAGAAAATCAGACCAGCTGAAGAACATGTGTCCATGGGGGAAACCCGGGAAACTGAGTCTCCCCACACAATAGCAGAGATTCTCATCTTGCATCCTCTCCTGAGCTAATGACAAAGGTGGATGTCCCGGGTGGGTGGGCCTGTGGAATGGGAGAGGGGAGGAAGTCTATTGTCATGCAGAGGGACATGGAAAGACTTGTCTGAAGCTTATCCCCTGCACTGGGGTCAGGTCGGGAAGGGACGGCACAGAGGTGAGCAGGAACCAACCGGCCTGTCTGTGGTGGGGCTGGCCCTGGGGCAGGCATGGGGCTGATGGCTGGAAGTGGGATGGCGCGTGAGTTGGCACCAGCCAGCGGTGGAGGCAGAGACTCAGAGGTCAGGGATCTCTCTCTCTGTCTCTGTCTCTCTCTCTCTCCCTCAGGGAGCTGAGGAGAGTAAGGTGGCGCCCCCTGCCCACCTCGCCTACCTCTCCATGGGCCCTTCTTTCTCTGGCCACTCCGGGAGCCCTGCGGGCTTTGGGTTCAACCCCCCACACACCGCACAGGCCAAGGGCGCATGCGCGACCGCCGGGGGCCTAGGGCTGGCCTCGGGGGGCGGGGGGGGTCCTCAGTGAAGGCCCCGCCCTCCCTCCAGGCTCTGACCCAGCTGCAGCTCTTCCATCGCCGCCCTTCTGGACTCGGCTTCAGCTGTCTCCCTCCCCTCCCCCACTCCCACTCAGCTTGCAGGCCGCTTCCCTGCCTTGAAAGCATGGCTCTGGCCCTGAGGGCCACAGACCTACTGGGCTTCAAGCTCAAGGCTCTGCCTGGGCCTGCTGCTTCGGCCAGGGGCTCATTTTTTCCTGGAAAGACAAAGCCATGGGCCTCACCCCACGCCTGCACTTTGCCACGGCAGGCAGCCCAGATGTAGGAAAGGCTCTGTGGAGTCAGAAGTGCCGAGACAGGCAGATGGCACCAGAGGGTTTGGGGGGCCAGGGCGCAACTGGGCTAGCCCCTCCTCCCGGGAGTCGGGGAGGCCCGGCCTTCCTAGTGCCCAGGCCACGGCTCCGGGAGAGAACCCGCCATGGAGGGCACGCGGGAGGCCCCTCTGCCTGAGGTGGCAGGTGTCACGCCAGGGCCACTGCAAGCCTGGCTCGGCTTGCCTGCTTTCTCCAAAGGAGGCTGGCCGACCAGCCGAACCTGGCACCTGGGCCAGGCCCCTTCCAAGGGGACGAGTTCCAGAGGCTAGAGCCCTGGGGGCGGCTGCCAAGTCTCCTGGGGCGTGTGCTGGGCCCTCGTCAGAGGAGGAAGCAGCCTGGTAAACGGGGGGTGTGCCAGGCCTGAGATCTGGAGGCCTCCCACAGCCGGGTCCCTGTCCTGCCCAGGCCCCCCGAGGGAGGACGATGGTCGGGCAGTGGCGAGCGGGGGTGGGGCTGGCGCCGAGCCTGCCCTTGGATGCCCCGGGGAAGGGCGCCGGGGGATGGGCTGCCCCTGGCCAGGTCTGAGGGACCGACCCGGCTCGGGGGCTGTCGGGGGCAGAGAGAGAACCCCCCTCCGCCCTTTCCCTTCAGGTTCTTAGGGCTGGCCAAATCCCTTCCAAGACAGCTTGTCTGGAGAAAATCAGACCCAGCTGAAGAACATGTGTCCATGGGGGAAACCCGGGAAACTGAGTCTCCCCACACAATAGCAGAGATTCTCATCTTGCATCCTCTCCTGAGCTAATGACAAAGGTGGATGTCCCGGGTGGGTGGGCCTGTGGAATGGGAGAGGGGAGGAAGTCTATTGTCATGCAGAGGGACATGGAAAGACTTGTCTGAAGCTTATCCCCTGCACTGGGGTCAGGGTCGGGAAGGGACGGCACAGAGGTGAGCAGGAACCCACCGGCCTCTCTGTGGTGGGGCTGGCCCCGGGGCAGGCGTGGGGGTGATGGCTGGAAGTGGGATGGCGCGTGAGGTTGGCACCAGCCAGCGGTGGAGGCAGAGACTCAGAGGTCAGGGATCTCTCTCTCTCTGTCTCTGTCTCTCTCTCTCTCCCTCAGGGAGGTGAGGAGAGTAAGGTGGCGCCCCCTGCCCACCTCGCCTACCTCTCCATGGGCCCCTCGGTCTCTGGCCGCTCCGGGAGCCCTGCGGGCTTGGGTTCAACCCCCCACACACCGCACAGGCCAAGGGGCGCATGCGCGACCGCCGGGGCCTAGGGCTGGCCTCGGGGGGCGGGGGGTCCTCAGTGAAGGCCCCGCCCTCCCTCCAGGCTCTGACCCAGCTGCAGCTCTTCCATCGCCGCCCTTCTGGACTCGGCTTCAGCTGTCTCCCTCCCCTCCCCCACTCCCACTCAGCTTGCAGGCCGCTTCCCTGCCTTGAAAGCATGGCTCTGGCCCTGAGGGCCACAGACCTACTGGGCTTCAAGCTCAAGGCTCTGCCTGGGCCTGCTGCTTCGGCCAGGGGCTCATTTTTTCCTGGAAGACAAAGCCATGGCCTCACCCCACGCCTGCACTTTGCCACGGCAGGCAGCCCAGATGTAGGAAAGGCTCTGTGGAGTCAGAAGTGCCGAGACAGGCAGATGGCACCAGAGGGTTTGGGGGCCAGGGCGCAACTGGGCTAGCCCCTCCTCCCGGGTAGTCGGGGAGGCCCGGCCTTCCTAGTGCCCAGGCCACGGCTCCGGGGAGAAACCCGCCATGGAGGGCACGCGGAGAGGCCCTCTGCCTGAGGTGGCAGGTGTCACGCCAGGGCCACTGCAAGCCTGGCTCGGCTTGCCTGCTTTCTCCAAAGGAGGCTGGCCGACCAGCCGAACTGGCACCTGGGCCCAGGCCCCCTTCCAAGGGGACGAGTTCCAGAGGCTAGAGCCCTGGGGGCGGCTGCCAAGTCTCCTGGGGCGTGTGCTGGGCCCCCGTCAGAGGAGGAAGCAGCCTGCTAAACGGTGTGCCAGGCCTGAGATCTGGAGGCCTCCCCACAGCCGGGGTCCCTGTCCTGCCCAGGCCCCCCGAGGGAGGACGATGGTCGGGCAGTGGCGAGCGGGGTGGGGCTGGCGCCGAGCCTGCCCTTGGGATGCCCCGGGGAAGGGCGCCGGGGGATGGGCTGCCCCTGGCCAGTTCTGAGGGACCGACCCAGCTCGGGGCTGTCGGGGGCAGAGAGAGAACCCCCTCCGCCCTTTCCCTTCAGGTTCTTAGGGCTGGCCAAATCCTTCCCATGACAAGCTTGTCTGGAGAAAATCAGACCCAGCTGAAGAACATGTGTCCATGGGGGAAACCCGGGAAACTGAGTCTCCCCACACAATAGCAGAGATTCTCATCTTGCATCCTCTCCTGAGCTAATGACAAAAGTGGATGTCCCGGCTGGGTGGGCCTGTGGAATGGGAGAGGGGAGGAAGTCTATTGTCATGCAGAGGGACATGGAAAGACTTGTCTGAAGCTTATCCCCTGCACTGGGGTCAGGTCGGGAAGGGACGGCACAGAGGTGAGCAGGAACCAACCGGCCTCTCTGTGGTGGGGCTGGCCCCGGGGCAGGCGTGGGGGTGATGGCTGGAAGTGGGATGGCGCGTGAGTTGGCACCAGCCAGCGGTGGAGGCAGAGACTCAGAGGTCAGGGATCTCTCTCTCTGTCTCTGTCTCTCTCTCTCTCCCTCAGGGAGCTGAGGAGAGTAAGGTGGCGCCCCCTGCCCACCTCGCCTACCTCTCCATGGGCCCTTCTTTCTCTGGCCGCTCCGGGAGCCCTGCGGGGCTTGGGTTCAACCCCCCACACACCGCACAGGCCAAGGGCGCATGCGCGACCGCCGGGGCCTAGGGCTGGCCTCGGGGGGCGGGGGGGTCCTCAGTGAAGGCCCCGCCCTCCCTCCAGGCTCTGACCCAGCTGCAGCTCTTCCATCGCCGCCCTTCTGGACTCGGCTTCAGCTGTCTCCCTCCCCTCCCCCACTCCAACTCAGCTTGCAGGCCGCTTCCCTGCCTTGAAAGCATGGCTCTGGCCCTGAGGGCCACAGACCTACTGGGCTTCAAGCTCAAGGCTCTGCCTGGGCCTGCTGCTTCGGCCAGGGGCTCATTTTTTCCTGGAAAGACAAAGCCATGGCCTCACCCCAACGCCTGCACTTTGCCACGGCAGGCCAGCCCAGATGTAGGAAAGGCTCTGTGGAGTCAGAAGTGCCGAGACAGGCAGATGGCACCAGAGGGTTTGGGGGCCAGGGCGCAACTGGGCTAGTCCCTCCTCCCGGGAGTCGGGGAGGCCCGGCCTTCCTAGTGCCCAGGCCACGGCTCCGGGGAGAAACCCGCCATGGAGGGCACGCGGGAGGCCCTCTGCCTGAGGTGGCAGGTGTCACGCCAGGGCCACTGCAAGCCTGGCTCGGCTTGCCTGCTTTCTCCAAAGGAGGCTGGCCGACCAGGCCGAACCTGGCACCTGGGCCAGGCCCCTTCCAAGGGGACGAGTTCCAGAGGCTAGAGCCCTGGGGGCGGCTGCCAAGTCTCCTGGGGCGTGTGCTGGGGCCCCCGTCAGAGGAGGAAGCAGCCTGCTAAACGGGTGTGCCAGGCCTGAGATCTGGAGGCATCCCACACTCGGGTCCCTGTCCTGCCCAGGCCCCCCGAGGGAGGACGATGGTCCGGGGCAGTGGCGAGCGGGGTGGGGCTGGCGCCGAGCCTGCCCTTGGATGCCCCGGGGAAGGGCGCCGGGGGGATGGGCTGCCCGTGGCCATGTCTGAGGGACCGACCCGGCTCGGGGCTGTCGGGGGCAGAGAGAGAACCCCCCTCCGCCCTTTCCCTTCAGGTTCTTAGGGCTGGCCAAATCCTTCCCAAGACAGCTTGTCTGGAGAAAATCAGACCCAGCTGAAGAACATGTGTCCATGGGGGAAAACCGGGAAACTGAGTCTCCCCACACAATAGCAGAGATTCTCATCTTGCATCCTCTCCTGAGCTAATGACAAAGGTGGATGTCCCGGGTGGGTGGGCCTGTGGAATGGGAGAGGGGGAGGAAGTCTATTGTCATGCAGAGGGGACATGGAAAGACTTGTCTGAAGCTTATCCCCTGCACTGGGGTCAGGTCGGGAAGGGACGGCACAGAGGTGAGCAGGAACCAACCGGCCTCTCTGTGGTGGGGCCTGGCCCCGGGGCAGGCGTGGGGGTGATGGCTGGAAGTGGGATGGCGCGTGAGTTGGCACCAGCAGCGGTGGAGGCAGAGACTCAGAGGTCAGGGATCTCTCTCTCTGTCTCTGTCTCTCTCTCTCTCCCTCAGGGAGCTGAGGAGAGTAAGGTGGCGCCCCCTGCCCACCTCGCCTACCTCTCCATGGGCCCTTCTTTCTCTGGCCGCTCCGGGAGGCCCTGCGGGCTTGGGTTCAACCCCCCACACACCGCACAGGCCAAGGGCGCATGCGCGACCGCTGGGGCCTAGGGCTGGCCTCGGGGGGCGGGGGGGTCCTAGGTGAAGGCCCCGCCCTCCCTCCAGGCTCTGACCCAGCTGCAGCTCTTCCATCGCCGCCCTTCTGGACTCGGCTTCAGCTGTCTCCCTCCCCTCCCCCACTCCCACTCAGCTTGCAGGCCGCTTCCCTGCCTTGAAAGCATGGCTCTGGCCCTGAGGGCCACAGACCTACTGGGCTTCAAGCTCAAGGCTCTGCCTGGGCCTGCTGCTTCGGCCAGGGGCTCATTTTTTCCTGGAAAGGACAAAGCCATGGCCTCACCCCACGCCTGCACTTTGCCACGGCAGGCAGCCCAGATGTAGGAAAGGCTCTGTGGAGTCAGAAGTGCCGAGACAGGCAGATGGCACCAGAGGGTTTGGGGGCCAGGGCGCAACTGGGCTAGCCCCTCCTCCCGGGAGTCGGGGAGGCCCGGCCTTCCTAGTGCCCAGGCCACGGCTCCGGGGAGAAACCCGCCATGGAGGGCACGCGGGAGGCCCTCTGCTGAGGTGGCAGGTGTCACGCCAGGGCCACTGCAAGCCTGGCTCGGCTTGCCTGCTTTCTCCAAAGGAGGCTGGCCGACCAGCCGAACCTGGCACCTGGGGCCAGGACCCTTCCAAGGGGACGAGTTCCAGAGGCCTAGAGCCCTGGGGGCGGCTGCCAAGTCTCCTGGGGCGTGTGCTGGGCCCCCGTCAGAGGAGGAAGCAGCCTGCTAAACGGTGTGCCAGGCCAGAGATCTGGAGGCATCCCACACTCGGGTCCCTGTCCTGCCCAGGCACCCCGAGGGAGGACGATGGTCGGGCAGTGGCGAGCGGGGTGGGGCTGGCGCCGAGCCTGCCCTTGGATGCCCCGGGGAAGGCGCCGGGGGATGGGCTGCCCCTGGCCATGTCTGAGGGACCGACCCGGCTCGGGGCTGTCAGGGGCAGAGAGAGAACCCCCCTCCGCCCTTTCCCTTCAGGTTCTTAGGGCTGGCCAAATCCTTCCCAAGACAGCTTGTCTGGAGAAAATCAGACCCAGCTGAAGAACATGTGTCCATGGGGGAAACCCGGGAAACTGAGTCTCCCCACACAATAGCAGAGATTCTCATCTTGCATCCTCTCCTGAGCTAATGACAAAGGTGGATGTCCCGGGTGGGTGGGCCTGTGGAATGGGAGAGGGGAGGAAGTCCTATTGTCATGCAGAGGGACATGGAAAGACTTGTCTGAAGCTTCCCCTGCACTGGGGTCAGGTCGGGAAGGGACGGCACAGAGGTGAGCAGGAACCAACCGGCCTGTCTGTGGTGGGGCTGGCCCTGGGGCAGGCATGGGGCTGATGGCTGGAAGTGGGATGGCGCGTGAGTTGGCACCAGCCAGCGGTGGAGGCAGAGACTCAGAGTTCAGGGATCTCTCTCTCTGTCTCTGTCTCTCTCTCTCTCCCTCAGGGAGCTGAGGAGAGTAAGGTGGCGCCCCCTGCCCACCTCGCCTACCTCTCCATGGGCCCTTCTTTCTCTGGCCACTCCGGGAGCCCTGCGGGCTTGGGTTCAACCCCCCACACACCGCACAGGCCAAGGGCGCATGCGCGACCGCCGGGGCCTAGGGCTGGCCTCGGGGGGCGGGGGGGGTCCTCAGTGAAGGCCCCGCCCTCCCTCCAGGCTCTGACCCAGCTGCAGCTCTTCCATCGCCGCCCTTCTGGACTCGGCTTCAGCTGTCTCCCTCCCCTCCCCCACTCCCACTCAGCTTGCAGGCCGCTTCCCTGCCTTGAAAGCATGGCTCTGGCCCTGAGGGCCACAGACCTACTGGGCTTCAAGCTCAAGGCTCTGCCTGGGCCTGCTGCTTCGGCCAGGGGCTCATTTTTTCCTGGAAAGACAAAGCCATGGCCTCACCCCACGCCTGCACTTTGCCACGGCAGGCAGCCCAGATGTAGGAAAGGCTCTGTGGAGTCAGAAGTGCCGAGACAGGCAGATGGCACCAGAGGGTTTGGGGGCCAGGGCGCAACTGGGCTAGCCCCTCCTCCCGGGAGTCGGGGAGGCCCGGCCTTCCTAGTGCCCAGGCACGGCTCCGGGGAGAAACCCGCCATGGAGGGCACGCGGGAGGCCCTCTGCCTGAGGTGGCAGGTGTCACGCCAGGGCCACTGCAAGCCTGGCTCGGCTTGCCTGCTTTCTCCAAAGGAGGCTGGCCGACCAGCCGAACCTGGCACCTGGGCCAGGCCCCTTCCAAGGGGACGAGTTCCAGAGGCTAGAGCCCTGGGGGCGGCTGCCAAGTCTCCTGGGGCGTGTGCTGGGCCCCCGTCAGAGGAGGAAGCAGCCTGCTAAACGGTGTGCCAGGCCTGAGATCTGGAGGCCTCCCACACTCGGGTCCCTGTCCTGCCCAGGCCCCCCGAGGGAGGACGATGGTCCGGGGCAGTGGCGAGCGGGGTGGGGCTGGCGCCGAGCCTGCCCTTGGATGCCCCGGGGAAGGGCGCCGGGGGATGGGCTGCCCCTGGCCAGGTCTGAGGGACCGACCCGGCTCGGGGCTGTCGGGGGCAGAGAGAGAACCCCCCTCTGCCCTTTCCCTTCAGGTTCTTAGGGCTGGCCAAATCCTTCCCAAGACAGCTTGTCTGGAGAAAATCAGACCCAGCTGAAGAACATGTGGTCCATGGGGGAAACCCGGGAAACTGAGTCTCCCCACACAATAGCAGAGATTCTCATCTTGCATCCTCTCCTGAGCTAATGACAAAGGTGGATGTCCCGGGTGGGTGGGCCTGTGGAATTGGGAGAGGGGAGGAAGTCTATTGTCATGCAGAGGGACATGGAAAGACTTGTCTGAAGCTTATCCCCTGCACTGGGGTCAGGTCGGGAAGGGACGGCACAGAGGTGAGCAGGAACCAACCGGCCTCTCTGTGGTGGGGCTGGCCCCGGGGCAGGCGTGGGGGTGATGGCTGGAAGTGGGGATGGCGCGTGAGTTGGCACCAGCCAGCGGTGGAGGCAGAGACTCAGAGGTCAGGGATCTCTCTCTCTGTCTCTGTCTCTCTCTCTCTCCCTCAGGGAGCTGAGGAGAGTAAGGGTGGCGCCCCCTGCCCACCTCGCCTACCTCTCCATGGGCCCTTCTTTCTCTGGCCGCTCCGGGAGCCCTGCGGGCTTGGGTTCAACCCCCCACACACCGCACAGGCCAAGGGCGCATGCGCGACCGCCGGGGCCTAGGGCTGGCCTCGGGGGGCGGGGGGGGTCCTCAGTGAAGGCCCCGCCCTCCCTCCAGGCTCTGACCCAGCTGCAGCTCTTCCATCGCCGCCCTTCTGGACTCGGCTTCAGCTGTCTCCCTCCCCTCCCCCACTCCCACTCAGCTTGCAGGCCGCTTCCCTGCCTTGAAAGCATGGCTCTGGCCCTGAGGGCCACAGACCTACTGGGCTTCAAGCTCAAGGCTCTGCCTGGGGCCTGCTGCTTCGGCCAGGGGCTCATTTTTTCCTGGAAAGACAAAGCCATGGCCTCACCCCACGCCTGCACTTTGCCACGGCAGGCAGCCCAGATGTAGGAAAGGCTCTGTGGAGTCAGAGGTGCCGAGACAGGCAGATGGCACCAGAGGGTTTGGGGGCCAGGGCGCAACTGGGCTAGCCCCTCCTCCCGGGAGTCGGGGAGGCCTGGCCTTCCTAGTGCCAGCCACGGGCTCCGGGGAGAAACCCGCCCTTGGAGGGCACGCGGGAGGCCCTCTGCCTGAGGTGGCAGGTGTCACGCCAGGGCCACTGCAAGCCTGGCTCGGCTTGCCTGCTTTCTCCAAAGGAGGCTGGCCGACCAGCCGAACCTGGCACCTGGGCCAGGACCCTTCCAAGGGGACGAGTTCCAGAGGCTAGAGCCCTGGGGGCGGCTGCCAAGTCTCCTGGGGCGTGTGCTGGGCCCCCGTCAGAGGGAGGAAGCAGCCTGCTAAACGGGGTGTGCCAGGCCTGAGATCTGGAGGCATCCCACACTCGGGTCCCTGTCCTGCCCAGGCCCCCCGAGGGAGGACGATGGTCGGGCAGTGGCGAGCGGGGTGGGGCTGGCGCCGAGCCTGCCCTTGGATGCCCCGGGGAAGGGCGCCGGGGGATGGGCTGCCCCTGGCCATGTCTGAGGGACCGACCCGGCTCGGGGCTGTCGGGGGCAGAGAGAGAACCCCCCTCCGCCCTTTCCCTTCAGGTTCTTAGGGCTGGCCAAATCCTTCCCAAGACAGCTTGTCTGGAGAAAATCAGACCCAGCTGAAGAACATGTGTCCATGGGGGAAACCCGGGAAACTGAGTCTCCCCACACAATAGCAGAGATTCTCATCTTGCATCCTCTCCTGAGCTAATGACAAAGGTGGATGTCCCGGGTGGGTGGGCCTGTGGAATGGGAGAGGGGGAGGAAGTCTATTGTCATGCAGAGGGACATGGAAAGACTTGTCTGAAGCTTATCCCCTGCACTGGGGTCAGGTCGGGAAGGGACGGCACAGAGGTGAGCAGGAACCAACCGGCCTCTCTGTGGTGGGGCTGGCCCCGGAGCAGGCGTGGGGGGTGATGGCTGGAAGTGGGATGGCGCGTGAGTTGGCACCAGCCAGCGGTGGAGGCAGAGACTCAGAGGTCAGGGATCTCTCTCTCTGTCTCTGTCTCTCTCTCTCTCCCTCAGGGAGCTGAGGAGAGTAAGGTGGCGCCCCCTGCCCACCTCGCCTACCTCTCCATGGGCCCTTCTTTCTCTGGCCGCTCCGGGAGCCCTGCGGGCTTGGGTTCAACCCCCCACACACCGCACAGGCCAAGGGCGCATGCGCGACCGCCGGGGGCCTAGGGCTGGCCTCGGGGGGCGGGGGGTCCTCAGTGAAGGCCCCGCCCTCCCTCCAGGCTCTGACCCAGCTGCAGCTCTTCCATCGCCGCCCTTCTGGACTCGGCTTCAGCTGTCTCCCTCCCCTCCCCCACTCCCACTCAGCTTGCAGGCCGCTTCCCTGCCTTGAAAGCATGGCTCTGGCCCTGAGGGCCACAGACCTACTGGGCTTCAAGCTCAAGGCTCTGCCTGGGCCTGCTGCTTCGGCCAGGGGCTCATTTTTTCCTGGAAAGACAAAGCCATGGCCTCACCCCACGCCTGCACTTTGCCACGGCAGGCAGCCCAGATGTAGGAAAGGCTCTGTGGAGTCAGAAGTGCCGAGACAGGCAGATGGCACCAGAGGGTTTGGGGGCCAGGGCGCAACTGGGCTAGCCCCTCCTCCCGGGAGTCGGGGAGGCCCGGCCTTCCTAGTGCCCAGGCCACGGCTCCGGGGAGAAACCCGCCATGGAGGGCACGCGGGAGGCCCTCTGCCTGAGGTGGCAGGTGTCACGCCAGGGCCACTGCAAGCCTGGCTCGGCTTGCCTGCTTTCTCCAAAGGAGGGCTGGCCGACCAGCCCGAACCTGGCACCTGGGCCAGGCCCCTTCCAAGGGGACGAGTTCCAGAGGCTAGAGCCCTGGGGGCGGCTGCCAGGTCTCCTGGGGCGTGTGCTGGGCCCCCGTCAGAGGAGGAAGCAGCCTGCTAAAACGGTGTGCCAGGCCAGAGATCTGGAGGCATCCCACACTCGGGTCCCTGTCCTGCCCAGGCCCCCCCGAGGGAGGGACGATGGTCGGGCAGTGGCGAGCGGGGTGGGGCTGGCGCCGAGCCTGCCCTTGGATGCCCCGGGGAAGGGCGCCGGGGGATGGGCTGCCCCTGGCCATGTCTGAGGGACCGACCCGGCTCGGGGCTGTCGGGGGCAGAGAGAGAACCCCCCTCCGCCCTTTCCCTTCAGGTTCTTAGGGCTGGCCAAATCCTTCCCAAGACAGCTTGTCTGGAGAAAATCAGACCCAGCTGAAGAACATGTGTCCATGGGGGAAACCCGGGAAACTGAGTCTCCCCACACAATAGCAGAGATTCTCATCTTGCATCCTCTCCTGAGCTAATGACAAAGGTGGATGTCCCGGGTGGGTGGGCCTGTGGAATGGGAGAGGGGAGGAAGTCTATTGTCATGCAGAGGGACATGGAAAGACTTGTCTGAAGCTTATCCCCTGCACTGGGGTCAGGTCGGGAAGGGACGGCACAGAGGTGAGCAGGAACCAACCGGCCTGTCTGTGGTGGGGCTGGCCCTGGGGCAGGCGTGGGGGGGTGATGGCTGGAAGTGGGATGGCGCGTGAGTTGGCACAAGCCAGCGGTGGAGGCAGAGACTCAGAGGTCAGGGGATCTCTCTCTCTGTCTCTGTCTCTCTCTCTCTCCCTCAGGGAGCTGAGGAGAGTAAGGTGGCGCCCCCTGCCCACCTCGCCTACCTCTCCATGGGCCCTTCTTTCTCTGGCCACTCCGGGAGCCCTGCGGGCTTGGGTTCAACCCCCCACACACCGCACAGGCCAAGGGCGCATGCGCGACCGCCGGGGCCTAGGGCTGGCCTCGGGGGGCGGGGGGGTCCTCAGTGAAGGCCCCGCCCTCCCTCCAGGCTCTGACCCAGCTGCAGCCTCTTCCATCGCCGCCCTTCTGGACTCGGCTTCAGCTGTCTCCCTCCCCTCCCCCACTCCCACTCAGCTTGCAGGCCGCTTCCCTGCCTTGAAAGCATGGCTCTGGCCCTGAGGGCCACAGACCTACTGGGCTTCAAGCTCAAGGCTCTGCCTGGGCCTGCTGCTTCGGCCAGGGGCTCATTTTTTCCTGGAAAGACAAAGCCATGGCCTCACCCCACGCCTGCACTTTGCCACGGCAGGCAGCCCAGATGTAGGAAAGGCTCTGTGGAGTCAGAAGTGCCGAGACAGGCAGATGGCACCAGAGGGTTTGGGGGCCAGGGCGCAACTGGGCTAGCCCCTCCTCCCGGGAGTCGGGGAGGCCCGGCCCTTCCTAGTGCCCAGGCCACGGCTCCGGGGAGAAACCCGCCATGGAGGGCACGCGGGAGGCCCTCTGCCTGAGGTGGCAGGTGTCACGCCAGGGCCACTGCAAGCCTGGCTCGGCTTGCCTGCTTTCTCCAAAGGAGGCTGGCCGACCAGCCGAACCTGGCACCTGGGCCAGGCCCCTTCCAAGGGGACGAGTTCCAGAGGCTAGAGCCCTGGGGGCGGCTGCCAAGTCTCCTGGGGCGTGTGCTGGGCCCCCCGTCAGAGGAGGAAGCAGCCTGCTAAACGGGGTGTGCCAGGCCAGAGATCTGGAGGCATCCCACACTCGGGTCCCTGTCCTGCCCAGGCCCCCCGAGGGAGGACGATGGTCGGGCAGTGGCGAGCGGGGTGGGGCTGGCGCCGAGCCTGCCCTTGGATGCCCCGGGGAAGGGCGCCGGGGGGATGGGCTGCCCCTGGCCATGTCTGAGGGACCGACCCGGCTCGGGGCTGTCGGGGGCAGAGAGAGAACCCCCCTCCGCCCTTTCCCTTCAGGTTCTTAGGGCTGGCCAAATCCTTCCAAGACAGCTTGTCTGGAGAAAATCAGACCCAGCTGAAGAACATGTGTCCATGGGGGAAACCCGGGAAACTGAGTCTCCCCACACAATAGCAGAGATTCTCATCTTGCATCCTCTCCTGAGCTAATGACAAAGGTGGATGTCCCGGGTGGGTGGGCCTGTGGAATGGGAGAGGGGAGGAAGTCTATTGTCATGCAGAGGGACATGGAAAGACTTGTCTGAAGCTTATCCCCTGCACTGGGTCAGGTCGGGAAGGGACGGCACAGAGGTGAGCAGGAACCAACCGGCCTGTCTGTGGTGGGGCTGGCCCTGGGGCAGGCGTGTGGGGTGATGGCTGGAAGTGGGATGGCGCGTGAGTTGGCACAAGCCAGCGGTGGAGGCAGAGACTCAGAGGTCAGGGATCTCTCTCTCTGTCTCTGTCTCTCTCTCTCTCCCTCAGGGAGCTGAGGAGAGTAAGGTGGCGCCCCCTGCCCACCTCGCCTACCTCTCCATGGGCCCTTCTTTCTCTGGCCACTCCGGGAGCCCTGCGGGCTTGGGTTCAACCCCCCACACACCGCACAGGCCAAGGGCGCATGCGCGACCGCCGGGGCCTAGGGCTGGCCTCGGGGGGCGGGGGGGTCCTCAGTGAAGGCCCCGCCCTCCCTCCAGGCTCTGACCCAGCTGCAGCTCTTCCATCGCCGCCCTTCTGGACTCGGCTTCAGCTGTCTCCCTCCCCTCCCCCACTCCCACTCAGCTTGCAGGCCGCTTCCCTGCCTTGAAAGCATGGCTCTGGCCCTGAGGGCCACAGACCTACTGGGCTTCAAGCTCAAGGCTCTGCCTGGGCCTGCTGCTTCGGCCAGGGGCTCATTTTTTCCTGGAAAGACAAAGCCATGGCCTCACCCCACGCCTGCACTTTGCCACGGCAGGCAGCCCAGATGTAGGAAAGGCTCTGTGGAGTCAGAAGTGCCGAGACAGGCAGATGGCACCAGAGGGTTTTGGGGGCCAGGGCGCAACTGGGCTAGCCCCTCCTCCCGGGAGTCGGGGAGGCCCGGCCTTCCTAGTGCCCAGGCCACGGCTCCGGGGGAGAAACCCGCCATGGAGGGCACGCGGGAGGCCCTCTGCCTGAGGTGGCAGGTGTCACGCCAGGGCCACTGCAAGCCTGGCTCGGCTTGCCTGCTTTCTCCAAAGGAGGCTGGCCGACCAGCCGAACCTGGCACCTGGGCCAGGACCCTTCCAAGGGGACGAGTTCCAGAGGCTAGAGCCCTGGGGGCGGCTGCCAAGTCTCCTGGGGCGTGTGCTGGGCCCCCGTCAGAGGAGGAAGCAGCCTGCTAAACGTGTGTGCCAGGCCAGAGATCTGGAGGCATCCCACACTCGGGTCCCTGTCCTGCCCAGGCCCCCCGAGGGAGGACGATGGTCGGGCAGTGGCGAGCGGGGTGGGGCTGGCGCCGAGCCTGCCCTTGGATGCCCCGGGGAAGGGCGCCGGGGGATGGGCTGCCCCTGGCCATGTCTGAGGGACCGACCCGGCTCGGGGCTGTCGGGGGCAGAGAGAGAACCCCCCTCCCGCCCTTTCCCTTCAGGTTCTTAGGGCTGGCCAAATCCTTCCCAAGACAGCTTGTCTGGAGAAATCAGACCCAGCTGAAGAACATGTGTCCATGGGGGAAACCCGGGAAACTGAGTCTCCCCACACAATAGCAGAGATTCTCATCTTGCATCCTCTCCTGAGCTAATGACAAAGGTGGATGTCCCGGGTGGGTGGGCCTGTGGATGGGAGAGGGGAGGAAGTCTATTGTCATGCAGAGGGACATGGAAAGACTTGTCTGAAGCTTATCCCCTGCACTGGGGTCAGGTCGGGAAGGGACGGCACAGAGGTGAGCAGGAACCAACCGGCCTCTCTGTGGTGGGGCTGGCCCCGGAGCAGGCGTGGGGGTGATGGCTGGAAGTGGGATGGCGCGTGAGTTGGCACCAGCCAGCGGTGGAGGCAGAGACTCAGAGGTCAGGATCTCTCTCTCTGTCTCTGTCTCTCTCTCTCTCCCTCAGGGAGCTGAGGAGAGTAAGGTGGCGCCCCCTGCCCACCTCGCCTACCTCTCCATGGGCCCTTCTTTCTCTGGCCGCTCCGGGAGCCCTGCGGGCTTGGGTTCAACCCCCCACACACCGCACAGGCCAAGGGCGCATGCGCGACCGCCGGGGCCTAGGGCTGGCCTCGGGGGGCAGGGGGGTCCTCAGTGAAGGCCCCGCCCTCCCTCCAGGCTCTGACCCAGCTGCAGCTCTTCCATCGCCGCCCTTCTGGACTCGGCTTCAGCTGTCTCCCTCCCCTCCCCCACTCCCACTCAGCTTGCAGGCCGCTTCCCTGCCTTGAAAGCATGGCTCTGGCCCTGAGGGCCACAGACCTACTGGGCTTCAAGCTCAAGGCTCTGCCTGGGCCTGCTGCTTCGGCCAGGGGCTCATTTTTTCCTGGAAAGACAAAGCCATGGCCTCACCCCACGCCTGCACTTTGCCACGGCAGGCAGCCCAGATGTAGGAAAGGCTCTGTGGAGTCAGAAGTGCCGAGACAGGCAGATGGCACCAGAGGGTTTGGGGGCCAGGGCGCAACTGGGCTAGCCCCTCCTCCCGGGAGTCGGGGAGGCCCGGCCTTCCTAGTGCCCAGGCCACGGCTCCGGGGAGAAACCCGCCATGGAGGGCACGCGGGAGGCCCTCTGCCTGAGGTGCAGGTGTCACGCCAGGGCCACTGCAAGCCTGGCTCGGCTTGCCTGCTTTCTCCAAAGGAGGCTGGCCGACCAGCCGAACCTGGCACCTGGGCCAGGACCCTTCCAAGGGGACGAGTTTCCAGAGGCTAGAGCCCTGGGGGCGGCTGCCAAGTCTCCTGGGGCGTGTGCTGGGCCCCCGTCAGAGGAGGAAGCAGCCTGCTAAACGGTGTGCCAGGCCCAGAGATCTGGAGGCATCCCACACTCGGGTCCCTGTCCTGCCCAGGCCCCCCGAGGGAGGACGATGGTCGGGCAGTGGCGAGCGGGGTGGGGCTGGCGCCGAGCCTGCCCTTGGATGCCCCGGGGAAGGGCGCCGGGGGATGGGCTGCCCCTGGCCATGTCTGAGGGACCGACCCGGCTCGGGGCTGTCGGGGGCAGAGAGAGAACCCCCCTCCGCCCTTTCCCTTCAGGTTCTTAGGGCTGGCCAAATCCTTCCCAAGACAGCTTGTCTGGAGAAAATCAGACCCAGCTGAAGAACATGTGTCCATGGGGGAAACCCGGGAAACTGAGTCTCCCCACACAATAGCAGAGATTCTCATCTTGCATCCTCTCCTGAGCTAATGACAAAGGTGGATGTCCCGGGTGGGTGGGCCTGTGGAATGGGAGAGGGGAGGAAGTCTATTGTCATGCAGAGGGACATGGAAAGACTTGTCTGAAGCTTATCCCCTGCACTGGGGTCAGGTCGGGAAGGGACGGCACAGAGGTGAGCAGGAACCAACCGGCCTCTCTGTGGTGGGGCTGGCCCCGGAGCAGGCGTGGGGGTGATGGCTGGAAGTGGGATGGCGCGTGAGTTGGCACCAGCCAGCGGTGGAGGCAGAGACTCAGAGGTCAGGGATCTCTCTCTCTGTCTCTGTCTCTCTCTCTCTCCCTCAGGGAGCTGAGGAGAGTAAGGTGGCGCCCCCTGCCCACCTCGCCTACCTCTCCATGGGCCCTTCTTTCTCTGGCCGCTCCGGGAGCCCTGCGGGCTTGGGTTCAACCCCCCACACACCGCACAGGCCAAGGGCGCATGCGCGACCGCCGGGGCCTAGGGCTGGCCTCGGGGGGCAGGGGGGTCCTCAGTGAAGGCCCCGCCCTCCCTCCAGGCTCTGACCCAGCTGCAGCTCTTCCATCGCCGCCCTTCTGGACTCGGCTTCAGCTGTCTCCCTCCCCTCCCCCACTCCCACTCAGCTTGCAGGCCGCTTCCCTGCCTTGAAAGCATGGCTCTGGCCCTGAGGGCCACAGACCTACTGGGCTTCAAGCTCAAGGCTCTGCCTGGGCCTGCTGCTTCGGCCAGGGGCTCATTTTTTCCTGGAAAGACAAAGCCATGGCCTCACCCCACGCCTGCACTTTGCCACGGCAGGCAGCCCAGATGTAGGAAAGGCTCTGTGGAGTCAGAAGTGCCGAGACAGGCAGATGGCACCAGAGGGTTTGGGGGCCAGGGCGCAACTGGGCTAGCCCCTCCTCCCGGGAGTCGGGGAGGCCCGGCCTTCCTAGTGCCCAGGCCACGGCTCCGGGGAGAAACCCGCCATGGAGGGCACGCGGGAGGCCCTCTGCCTGAGGTGGCAGGTGTCACGCCAGGGCCACTGCAAGCCTGGCTCGGCTTGCCTGCTTTCTCCAAAGGAGGCTGGCCGACCAGCCGAACCTGGCACCTGGGCCAGGACCCTTCCAAGGGGACGAGTTCCAGAGGCTAGAGCCCTGGGGGCGGCTGCCAAGTCTCCTGGGGCGTGTGCTGGGCCCCCGTCAGAGGAGGAAGCAGCCTGCTAAACGGGTGTGCCAGGCCAGAGATCTGGAGGCATCCCACACTCGGGTCCCTGTCCTGCCCAGGCCCCCCGAGGGAGGACGATGGTCGGGCAGTGGCGAGCGGGGTGGGGCTGGCGCCGAGCCTGCCCTTGGATGCCCCGGGGAAGGGCGCCGGGGGATGGGCTGCCCCTGGCCATGTCTGAGGGACCGACCCGGCTCGGGGCTGTCGGGGGCAGAGAGAGAACCCCCCTCCGCCCTTTCCCTTCAGGTTCTTAGGGCTGGCCAAATCCTTCCCAAGACAGCTTGTCTGGAGAAAATCAGACCCAGCTGAAGAACATGTGTCCATGGGGGAAACCCGGGAAACTGAGTCTCCCCACACAATAGCAGAGATTCTCATCTTGCATCCTCTCCTGAGCTAATGACAAAGGTGGATGTCCCGGGTGGGTGGGCCTGTGGAATGGGAGAGGGGAGGAAGTCTATTGTCATGCAGAGGGACATGGAAAGACTTGTCTGAAGCTTATCCCCTGCACTGGGGTCAGGTCGGGAAGGGACGGCACAGAGGTGAGCAGGAACCAACCGGCCTGTCTCTGGTGGGGCTGGCCCTGGGGCAGGCGTGGGGGGTGATGGCTGGAAGTGGGATGGCGCGTGAGTTGGCACCAGCCAGCGGTGGAGGCAGAGACTCAGAGGTCAGGGATCTCTCTCTCTGTCTCTGTCTCTCTCTCTCTCCCTCAGGGAGCTGAGGAGAGTAAGGTGGCGCCCCCTGCCCACCTCGCCTACCTCTCCATGGGCCCTTCTTTCTCTGGCCACTCCGGGAGCCCTGCGGGCTTGGGTTCAACCCCCCACACACCGCACAGGCCAAGGGCGCATGCGCGACCGCCGGGGCCTAGGGCTGGCCTCGGGGGGCGGGGGGGTCCTCAGTGAAGGCCCCGCCCTCCCTCCAGGCTCTGACCCAGCTGCAGCTCTTCCATCGCCGCCCTTCTGGACTCGGCTTCAGCTGTCTCCCTCCCCTCCCCCACTCCCACTCAGCTTGCAGGCCGCTTCCCTGCCTTGAAAGCATGGCTCTGGCCCTGAGGGCCACAGACCTACTGGGCTTCAAGCTCAAGGCTCTGCCTGGGCCTGCTGCTTCGGCCAGGGGCTCATTTTTTCCTGGAAAGACAAAGCCATGGCCTCACCCCACGCCTGCACTTTGCCACGGCAGGCAGCCCAGATGTAGGAAAGGCTCTGTGGAGTCAGAAGTGCCGAGACAGGCAGATGGCACCAGAGGGTTTGGGGGCCAGGGCGCAACTGGGCTAGCCCCTCCTCCCGGGAGTCGGGGAGGCCCGGCCTTCCTAGTGCCCAGGCCACGGCTCCGGGGAGAAACCCGCCATGGAGGGCACGCGGGAGGCCCTCTGCCTGAGGTGGCAGGTGTCACGCCAGGGCCACTGCAAGCCTGGCTCGGCTTGCCTGCTTTCTCCAAAGGAGGCTGGCCGACCAGCCGAACCTGGCACCTGGGCCAGGCCCCTTCCAAGGGGACGAGTTCCAGAGGCTAGAGCCCTGGGGGCGGCTGCCAAGTCTCCTGGGGCGTGTGCTGGGCCCCCGTCAGAGGAGGAAGCAGCCTGCTAAACGGTGTGCCAGGCCTGAGATCTGGAGGCCTCCCACACTCGGGTCCCTGTCCTGCCCAGGCCCCCCGAGGGAGGACGATGGTCGGGCAGTGGCGAGCGGGGTGGGGCTGGCGCCGAGCCTGCCCTTGGATGCCCCGGGGAAGGGCGCCGGGGGATGGGCTGCCCCTGGCCATGTCTGAGGGACCGACCCGGCTCGGGGCTGTCGGGGGCAGAGAGAGAACCCCCCTCCGCCCTTTCCCTTCAGGTTCTTAGGGCTGGCCAAATCCTTCCCAAGACAGCTTGTCTGGAGAAAATCAGACCCAGCTGAAGAACATGTGTCCATGGGGGAAACCCGGGAAACTGAGTCTCCCCACACAATAGCAGAGATTCTCATCTTGCATCCTCTCCTGAGCTAATGACAAAGGTGGATGTCCCGGGTGGGTGGGCCTGTGGAATGGGAGAGGGGAGGAAGTCTATTGTCATGCAGAGGGACATGGAAAGACTTGTCTGAAGCTTATCCCCTGCACTGGGGTCAGGTCGGGAAGGGACGGCACAGAGGTGAGCAGGAACCAACCGGCCTGTCTCTGGTGGGGCTGGCCCTGGGGCAGGCGTGGGGGTGATGGCTGGAAGTGGGATGGCGCGTGAGTTGGCACCAGCCAGCGGTGGAGGCAGAGACTCAGAGGTCAGGGATCTCTCTCTCTGTCTCTGTCTCTCTCTCTCTCCCTCAGGGAGCTGAGGAGAGTAAGGTGGCGCCCCCTGCCCACCTCGCCTACCTCTCCATGGGCCCTTCTTTCTCTGGCCACTCCGGGAGCCCTGCGGGCTTGGGTTCAACCCCCCACACACCGCACAGGCCAAGGGCGCATGCGCGACCGCCGGGGCCTAGGGCTGGCCTCGGGGGGCGGGGGGGTCCTCAGTGAAGGCCCCGCCCTCCCTCCAGGCTCTGACCCAGCTGCAGCTCTTCCATCGCCGCCCTTCTGGACTCGGCTTCAGCTGTCTCCCTCCCCTCCCCCACTCCCACTCAGCTTGCAGGCCGCTTCCCTGCCTTGAAAGCATGGCTCTGGCCCTGAGGGCCACAGACCTACTGGGCTTCAAGCTCAAGGCTCTGCCTGGGCCTGCTGCTTCGGCCAGGGGCTCATTTTTTCCTGGAAAGACAAAGCCATGGCCTCACCCCACGCCTGCACTTTGCCACGGCAGGCAGCCCAGATGTAGGAAAGGCTCTGTGGAGTCAGAAGTGCCGAGACAGGCAGATGGCACCAGAGGGTTTGGGGGCCAGGGCGCAACTGGGCTAGCCCCTCCTCCCGGGAGTCGGGGAGGCCCGGCCTTCCTAGTGCCCAGGCCACGGCTCCGGGGAGAAACCCGCCATGGAGGGCACGCGGGAGGCCCTCTGCCTGAGGTGGCAGGTGTCACGCCAGGGCCACTGCAAGCCTGGCTCGGCTTGCCTGCTTTCTCCAAAGGAGGCTGGCCGACCAGCCGAACCTGGCACCTGGGCCAGGCCCCTTCCAAGGGGACGAGTTCCAGAGGCTAGAGCCCTGGGGGCGGCTGCCAAGTCTCCTGGGGCGTGTGCTGGGCCCCCGTCAGAGGAGGAAGCAGCCTGCTAAACGGTGTGCCAGGCCTGAGATCTGGAGGCCTCCCACACTCGGGTCCCTGTCCTGCCCAGGCCCCCCGAGGGAGGACGATGGTCGGGCAGTGGCGAGCGGGGTGGGGCTGGCGCCGAGCCTGCCCTTGGATGCCCCGGGGAAGGGCGCCGGGGGATGGGCTGCCCCTGGCCATGTCTGAGGGACCGACCCGGCTCGGGGCTGTCGGGGGCAGAGAGAGAACCCCCCTCCGCCCTTTCCCTTCAGGTTCTTAGGGCTGGCCAAATCCTTCCCAAGACAGCTTGTCTGGAGAAAATCAGACCCAGCTGAAGAACATGTGTCCATGGGGGAAACCCGGGAAACTGAGTCTCCCCACACAATAGCAGAGATTCTCATCTTGCATCCTCTCCTGAGCTAATGACAAAGGTGGATGTCCCGGGTGGGTGGGCCTGTGGAATGGGAGAGGGGAGGAAGTCTATTGTCATGCAGAGGGACATGGAAAGACTTGTCTGAAGCTTATCCCCTGCACTGGGGTCAGGTCGGGAAGGGACGGCACAGAGGTGAGCAGGAACCAACCGGCCTGTCTGTGGTGGGGCTGGCCCTGGGGCAGGCGTGGGGGTGATGGCTGGAAGTGGGATGGCGCGTGAGTTGGCACCAGCCAGCGGTGGAGGCAGAGACTCAGAGGTCAGGGATCTCTCTCTCTGTCTCTGTCTCTCTCTCTCTCCCTCAGGGAGCTGAGGAGAGTAAGGTGGCGCCCCCTGCCCACCTCGCCTACCTCTCCATGGGCCCTTCTTTCTCTGGCCACTCCGGGAGCCCTGCGGGCTTGGGTTCAACCCCCCACACACCGCACAGGCCAAGGGCGCATGCGCGACCGCCGGGGCCTAGGGCTGGCCTCGGGGGGCGGGGGGGTCCTCAGTGAAGGCCCCGCCCTCCCTCCAGGCTCTGACCCAGCTGCAGCTCTTCCATCGCCGCCCTTCTGGACTCGGCTTCAGCTGTCTCCCTCCCCTCCCCCACTCCCACTCAGCTTGCAGGCCGCTTCCCTGCCTTGAAAGCATGGCTCTGGCCCTGAGGGCCACAGACCTACTGGGCTTCAAGCTCAAGGCTCTGCCTGGGCCTGCTGCTTCGGCCAGGGGCTCATTTTTTCCTGGAAAGACAAAGCCATGGCCTCACCCCACGCCTGCACTTTGCCACGGCAGGCAGCCCTGATGTAGGAAAGGCTCTGTGGAGTCAGAAGTGCCGAGACAGGCAGATGGCACCAGAGGGTTTGGGGGCCAGGGCGCAACTGGGCTAGCCCCTCCTCCCGGGAGTCGGGGAGGCCCGGCCTTCCTAGTGCCCAGGCCACGGCTCCGGGGAGAAACCCGCCATGGAGGGCACGCGGGAGGCCCTCTGCCTGAGGTGGCAGGTGTCACGCCAGGGCCACTGCAAGCCTGGCTCGGCTTGCCTGCTTTCTCCAAAGGAGGCTGGCCGACCAGCCGAACCTGGCACCTGGGCCAGGCCCCTTCCAAGGGGACGAGTTCCAGAGGCTAGAGCCCTGGGGGCGGCTGCCAAGTCTCCTGGGGCGTGTGCTGGGCCCCCGTCAGAGGAGGAAGCAGCCTGGTAAACGGTGTGCCAGGCCTGAGATCTGGAGGCCTCCCACAGCCGGGTCCCTGTCCTGCCCAGGCCCCCCGAGGGAGGACGATGGTCGGGCAGTGGCGAGCGGGGTGGGGCTGGCGCCGAGCCTGCCCTTGGATGCCCCGGGGAAGGGCGCCGGGGGATGGGCTGCCCCTGGCCAGGTCTGAGGGACCGACCCGGCTCGGGGCTGTCGGGGGCAGAGAGAGAACCCCCCTCCGCCCTTTCCCTTCAGGTTCTTAGGGCTGGCCAAATCCTTCCCAAGACAGCTTGTCTGGAGAAAATCAGACCCAGCTGAAGAACATGTGTCCATGGGGGAAACCCGGGAAACTGAGTCTCCCCACACAATAGCAGAGATTCTCATCTTGCATCCTCTCCTGAGCTAATGACAAAGGTGGATGTCCCGGGTGGGTGGGCCTGTGGAATGGGAGAGGGTAGGAAGTCTATTGTCATGCAGAGGGACATGGAAAGACTTGTCTGAAGCTTATCCCCTGCACTGGGCTCAGGTCGGGAAGGGACGGCACAGAGGTGAGCAGGAACCAACCGGCCTCTCTGTGGTGGGGCTGGCCCCGGGGCAGGCGTGGGGGTGATGGCTGGAAGTGGGATGGCGCGTGAGTTGGCACCAGCCAGCGGTGGAGGCAGAGACTCAGAGGTCAGGGATCTCTCTCTCTGTCTCTGTCTCTCTCTCTCTCCCTCAGGGAGCTGAGGAGAGTAAGGTGGCGCCCCCTGCCCACCTCGCCTACCTCTCCATGGGCCCTTCTTTCTCTGGCCGCTCCGGGAGCCCTGCGGGCTTGGGTTCAACCCCCCACACACCGCACAGGCCAAGGGCGCATGCGCGACCGCCGGGGCCTAGGGCTGGCCTCGGGGGGCGGGGGGGTCCTCAGTGAAGGCCCCGCCCTCCCTCCAGGCTCTGACCCAGCTGCAGCTCTTCCATCGCCGCCCTTCTGGACTCGGCTTCAGCTGTCTCCCTCCCCTCCCCCACTCCCACTCAGCTTGCAGGCCGCTTCCCTGCCTTGAAAGCATGGCTCTGGCCCTGAGGGCCACAGACCTACTGGGCTTCAAGCTCAAGGCTCTGCCTGGGCCTGCTGCTTCGGCCAGGGGCTCATTTTTTCCTGGAAAGACAAAGCCATGGCCTCACCCCACGCCTGCACTTTGCCACGGCAGGCAGCCCAGATGTAGGAAAGGCTCTGTGGAGTCAGAAATGCCGAGACAGGCAGATGGCACCAGAGGGTTTGGGGGCCAGGGCGCAACTGGGCTAGCCCCTCCTCCCGGGAGTCGGGGAGGCCCGGCCTTCCTAGTGCCCAGGCCACGGCTCCGGGGAGAAACCCGCCATGGAGGGCACGCGGGAGGCCCTCTGCCTGAGGTGGCAGGTGTCACGCCAGGGCCACTGCAAGCCTGGCTCGGCTTGCCTGCTTTCTCCAAAGGAGGCTGGCCGACCAGCCGAACCTGGCACCTGGGCCAGGCCCCTTCCAAGGGGACGAGTTCCAGAGGCTAGAGCCCTGGGGGCGGCTGCCAAGTCTCCTGGGGCGTGTGCTGGGCCCCCGTCAGAGGAGGAAGCAGCCTGGTAAACGGTGTGCCAGGCCTGAGATCTGGAGGCCTCCCACACTCGGGTCCCTGTCCTGCCCAGGCCCCCCGAGGGAGGACGATGGTCGGGCAGTGGCGAGCGGGGTGGGGCTGGCGCCGAGCCTGCCCTTGGATGCCCCGGGGAAGGGCGCCGGGGGATGGGCTGCCCCTGGCCAGGTCTGAGGGACCGACCCGGCTCGGGGCTGTCGGGGGCAGAGAGAGAACCCCCCTCCGCCCTTTCCCTTCAGGTTCTTAGGGCTGGCCAAATCCTTCCCAAGACAGCTTGTCTGGAGAAAATCAGACCCAGCTGAAGAACATGTGTCCATGGGGGAAACCCGGGAAACTGAGTCTCCCCACACAATAGCAGAGATTCTCATCTTGCATCCTCTCCTGAGCTAATGACAAAGGTGGATGTCCCGGGTGGGTGGGCCTGTGGAATGGGAGAGGGGAGGAAGTCTATTGTCATGCAGAGGGACATGGAAAGACTTGTCTGAAGCTTATCCCCTGCACTGGGGTCAGGTCGGGAAGGGACGGCACAGAGGTGAGCAGGAACCAACCGGCCTCTCTGTGGTGGGGCTGGCCCCGGAGCAGGCGTGGGGGTGATGGCTGGAAGTGGGATGGCGCGTGAGTTGGCACCAGCCAGCGGTGGAGGCAGAGACTCAGAGGTCAGGGATCTCTCTCTCTGTCTCTGTCTCTCTCTCTCTCCCTCAGGGAGCTGAGGAGAGTAAGGTGGCGCCCCCTGCCCACCTGGCCTACCTCTCCATGGGCCCTTCTTTCTCTGGCCGCTCCGGGAGCCCTGCGGGCTTGGGTTCAACCCCCCACACACCGCACAGGCCAAGGGCGCATGCGCGACCGCCGGGGCCTAGGGCTGGCCTCGGTGGGCGGGGGGGTCCTCAGTGAAGGCCCCGCCCTCCCTCCAGGCTCTGACCCAGCTGCAGCTCTTCCATCGCCGCCCTTCTGGACTCGGCTTCAGCTGTCTCCCTCCCCTCCCCCACTCCCACTCAGCTTGCAGGCCGCTTCCCTGCCTTGAAAGCATGGCTCTGGCCCTGAGGGCCACAGACCTACTGGGCTTCAAGCTCAAGGCTCTGCCTGGGCCTGCTGCTTCGGCCAAGGGCTCATTTTTTCCTGGAAAGACAAAGCCATGGCCTCACCCCACGCCTGCACTTTGCCACGGCAGGCAGCCCAGATGTAGGAAAGGCTCTGTGGAGTCAGAAGTGCCGAGACAGGCAGATGGCACCAGAGGGTTTGGGGGCCAGGGCGCAACTGGGCTAGCCCCTCCTCCCGGGAGTCGGGGAGGCCCGGCCTTCCTAGTGCCCAGGCCACGGCTCCGGGGAGAAACCCGCCATGGAGGGCACGCGGGAGGCCCTCTGCCTGAGGTGGCAGGTGTCACGCCAGGGCCACTGCAAGCCTGGCTCGGCTTGCCTGCTTTCTCCAAAGGAGGCTGGCCGACCAGCCGAACCTGGCACCTGGGCCAGGCCCCTTCCAAGGGGACGAGTTCCAGAGGCTAGAGCCCTGGGGGCGGCTGCCAAGTCTCCTGGGGCGTGTGCTGGGCCCCCGTCAGAGGAGGAAGCAGCCTGGTAAACGGTGTGCCAGGCCTGAGATCTGGAGGCCTCCCACACTCGGGTCCCTGTCCTGCCCAGGCCCCCCGAGGGAGGACGATGGTCGGGCAGTGGCGAGCGGGGTGGGGCTGGCGCCGAGCCTGCCCTTGGATGCCCCGGGGAAGGGCGCCGGGGGATGGGCTGCCCCTGGCCAGGTCTGAGGGACCGACCCGGCTCGGGGCTGTCGGGGGCAGAGAGAGAACCCCCCTCCGCCCTTTCCCTTCAGGTTCTTAGGGCTGGCCAAATCCTTCCCAAGACAGCTTGTCTGGAGAAAATCAGACCCAGCTGAAGAACATGTGTCCATGGGGGAAACCCGGGAAACTGAGTCTCCCCACACAATAGCAGAGATTCTCATCTTGCATCCTCTCCTGAGCTAATGACAAAGGTGGATGTCCCGGGTGGGTGGGCCTGTGGAATGGGAGAGGGGAGGAAGTCTATTGTCATGCAGAGGGACATGGAAAGACTTGTCTGAAGCTTATCCCCTGCACTGGGGTCAGGTCGGGAAGGGACGGCACAGAGGTGAGCAGGAACCAACCGGCCTCTCTGTGGTGGGGCTGGCCCCGGAGCAGGCGTGGGGGTGATGGCTGGAAGTGGGATGGCGCGTGAGTTGGCACCAGCCAGCGGTGGAGGCAGAGACTCAGAGGTCAGGGATCTCTCTCTCTGTCTCTGTCTCTCTCTCTCTCCCTCAGGGAGCTGAGGAGAGTAAGGTGGCGCCCCCTGCCCACCTCGCCTACCTCTCCATGGGCCCTTCTTTCTCTGGCCGCTCCGGGAGCCCTGCGGGCTTGGGTTCAACCCCCCACACACCGCACAGGCCAAGGGCGCATGCGCGACCGCCGGGGCCTAGGGCTGGCCTCGGGGGGCGGGGGGGTCCTCAGTGAAGGCCCCGCCCTCCCTCCAGGCTCTGACCCAGCTGCAGCTCTTCCATCGCCGCCCTTCTGGACTCGGCTTCAGCTGTCTCCCTCCCCTCCCCCACTCCCACTCAGCTTGCAGGCCGCTTCCCTGCCTTGAAAGCATGGCTCTGGCCCTGAGGGCCACAGACCTACTGGGCTTCAAGCTCAAGGCTCTGCCTGGGCCTGCTGCTTCGGCCAGGGGCTCATTTTTTCCTGGAAAGACAAAGCCATGGCCTCACCCCACGCCTGCACTTTGCCACGGCAGGCAGCCCAGATGTAGGAAAGGCTCTGTGGAGTCAGAAGTGCCGAGACAGGCAGATGGCACCAGAGGGTTTGGGGGCCAGGGCGCAACTGGGCTAGCCCCTCCTCCCGGGAGTCGGGGAGGCCCGGCCTTCCTAGTGCCCAGGCCACGGCTCCGGGGAGAAACCCGCCATGGAGGGCACGCGGGAGGCCCTCTGCCTGAGGTGGCAGGTGTCACGCCAGGGCCACTGCAAGCCTGGCTCGGCTTGCCTGCTTTCTCCAAAGGAGGCTGGCCGACCAGCCGAACCTGGCACCTGGGCCAGGCCCCTTCCAAGGGGACGAGTTCCAGAGGCTAGAGCCCTGGGGGCGGCTGCCAAGTCTCCTGGGGCGTGTGCTGGGCCCCCGTCAGAGGAGGAAGCAGCCTGCTAAACGGTGTGCCAGGCCAGAGATCTGGAGGCATCCCACACTCGGGTCCCTGTCCTGCCCAGGCCCCCCGAGGGAGGACGATGGTCGGGCAGTGGCGAGCGGGGTGGGGCTGGCGCCGAGCCTGCCCTTGGATGCCCCGGGGAAGGGCGCCGGGGGATGGGCTGCCCCTGGCCATGTCTGAGGGACCGACCCGGGTCGGGGCTGTCGGGGGCAGAGAGAGAACCCCCCTCCGCCCTTTCCCTTCAGGTTCTTAGGGCTGGCCAAATCCTTCCCAAGACAGCTTGTCTGGAGAAAATCAGACCCAGCTGAAGAACATGTGTCCATGGGGGAAACCCGGGAAACTGAGTCTCCCCACACAATAGCAGAGATTCTCATCTTGCATCCTCTCCTGAGCTAATGACAAAGGTGGATGTCCCGGGTGGGTGGGCCTGTGGAATGGGAGAGGGGAGGAAGTCTATTGTCATGCAGAGGGACATGGAAAGACTTGTCTGAAGCTTATCCCCTGCACTGGGGTCAGGTCGGGAAGGGACGGCACAGAGGTGAGCAGGAACCAACCGGCCTGTCTGTGGTGGGGCTGGCCCCGGGGCAGGCGTGGGGGTGATGGCTGGAAGTGGGATGGCGCGTGAGTTGGCACCAGCCAGCGGTGGAGGCAGAGACTCAGAGGTCAGGGATCTCTCTCTCTGTCTCTGTCTCTCTCTCTCTCCCTCAGGGAGCTGAGGAGAGTAAGGTGGCGCCCCCTGCCCACCTCGCCTACCTCTCCATGGGCCCTTCTTTCTCTGGCCACTCCGGGAGCCCTGCGGGCTTGGGTTCAACCCCCCACACACCGCACAGGCCAAGGGCGCATGCGCGACCGCCGGGGCCTAGGGCTGGCCTCGGGGGGCGGGGGGGTCCTCAGTGAAGGCCCCGCCCTCCCTCCAGGCTCTGACCCAGCTGCAGCTCTTCCATCGCCGCCCTTCTGGACTCGGCTTCAGCTGTCTCCCTCCCCTCCCCCACTCCCACTCAGCTTGCAGGCCGCTTCCCTGCCTTGAAAGCATGGCTCTGGCCCTGAGGGCCACAGACCTACTGGGCTTCAAGCTCAAGGCTCTGCCTGGGCCTGCTGCTTCGGCCAGGGGCTCATTTTTTCCTGGAAAGACAAAGCCATGGCCTCACCCCACGCCTGCACTTTGCCACGGCAGGCAGCCCAGATGTAGGAAAGGCTCTGTGGAGTCAGAAGTGCCGAGACAGGCAGATGGCACCAGAGGGTTTGGGGGCCAGGGCGCAACTGGGCTAGCCCCTCCTCCCGGGAGTCGGGGAGGCCCGGCCTTCCTAGTGCCCAGGCCACGGCTCCGGGGAGAAACCCGCCATGGAGGGCACGCGGGAGGCCCTCTGCCTGAGGTGGCAGGTGTCACGCCAGGGCCACTGCAAGCCTGGCTCGGCTTGCCTGCTTTCTCCAAAGGAGGCTGGCCGACCAGCCGAACCTGGCACCTGGGCCAGGACCCTTCCAAGGGGACGAGTTCCAGAGGCTAGAGCCCTGGGGGCGGCTGCCAAGTCTCCTGGGGCGTGTGCTGGGCCCCCGTCAGAGGAGGAAGCAGCCTGCTAAACGGTGTGCCAGGCCAGAGATCTGGAGGCATCCCACACTCGGGTCCCTGTCCTGCCCAGGCCCCCCGAGGGAGGACGATGGTCGGGCAGTGGCGAGCGGGGTGTGGCTGGCGCCGAGCCTGCCCTTGGATGCCCCGGGGAAGGGCGCCGGGGGATGGGCTGCCCCTGGCCATGTCTGAGGGACCGACCCGGCTCGGGGCTGTCGGGGGCAGAGAGAGAACCCCCCTCCGCCCTTTCCCTTCAGGTTCTTAGGGCTGGCCAAATCCTTCCCAAGACAGCTTGTCTGGAGAAAATCAGACCCAGCTGAAGAACATGTGTCCATGGGGGAAACCCGGGAAACTGAGTCTCCCCACACAATAGCAGAGATTCTCATCTTGCATCCTCTCCTGAGCTAATGACAAAGGTGGATGTCCCGGGTGGGTGGGCCTGTGGAATGGGAGAGGGGAGGAAGTCTATTGTCATGCAGAGGGACATGGAAAGACTTGTCTGAAGCTTATCCCCTGCACTGGGGTCAGGTCGGGAAGGGACGGCACAGAGGTGAGCAGGAACCAACCGGCCTGTCTGTGGTGGGGCTGGCCCCGGAGCAGGCGTGGGGGTGATGGCTGGAAGTGGGATGGCGCGTGAGTTGGCACCAGCCAGCGGTGGAGGCAGAGACTCAGAGGTCAGGGATCTCTCTCTCTGTCTCTGTCTCTCTCTCTCTCCCTCAGGGAGCTGAGGAGAGTAAGGTGGCGCCCCCTGCCCACCTCGCCTACCTCTCCATGGGCCCTTCTTTCTCTGGCCGCTCCGGGAGCCCTGCGGGCTTGGGTTCAACCCCCCACACACCGCACAGGCCAAGGGCGCATGCGCGACCGCCGGGGCCTAGGGCTGGCCTCGGGGGGCGGGGGGGTCCTCAGTGAAGGCCCCGCCCTCCCTCCAGGCTCTGACCCAGCTGCAGCTCTTCCATCGCCGCCCTTCTGGACTCGGCTTCAGCTGTCTCCCTCCCCTCCCCCACTCCCACTCAGCTTGCAGGCCGCTTCCCTGCCTTGAAAGCATGGCTCTGGCCCTGAGGGCCACAGACCTACTGGGCTTCAAGCTCAAGGCTCTGCCTGGGCCTGCTGCTTCGGCCAGGGGCTCATTTTTTCCTGGAAAGACAAAGCCATGGCCTCACCCCACGCCTGCACTTTGCCACGGCAGGCAGCCCAGATGTAGGAAAGGCTCTGTGGAGTCAGAAGTGCCGAGACAGGCAGATGGCACCAGAGGGTTTGGGGGCCAGGGCGCAACTGGGCTAGCCCCTCCTCCCGGGAGTCGGGGAGGCCCGGCCTTCCTAGTGCCCAGGCCACGGCTCCGGGGAGAAACCCGCCATGGAGGGCACGCGGGAGGCCCTCTGCCTGAGGTGGCAGGTGTCACGCCAGGGCCACTGCAAGCCTGGCTCGGCTTGCCTGCTTTCTCCAAAGGAGGCTGGCCGACCAGCCGAACCTGGCACCTGGGCCAGGACCCTTCCAAGGGGACGAGTTCCAGAGGCTAGAGCCCTGGGGGCGGCTGCCAAGTCTCCTGGGGCGTGTGCTGGGCCCCCGTCAGAGGAGGAAGCAGCCTGCTAAACGGTGTGCCAGGCCAGAGATCTGGAGGCATCCCACACTCGGGTCCCTGTCCTGCCCAGGCCCCCCGAGGGAGGACGATGGTCAGGCAGTGGCGAGCGGGGTGTGGCTGGCGCCGAGCCTGCCCTTGGATGCCCCGGGGAAGGGCGCCGGGGGATGGGCTGCCCCTGGCCATGTCTGAGGGACCGACCCGGCTCGGGGCTGTCGGGGGCAGAGAGAGAACCCCCCTCCGCCCTTTCCCTTCAGGTTCTTAGGGCTGGCCAAATCCTTCCCAAGACAGCTTGTCTGGAGAAAATCAGACCCAGCTGAAGAACATGTGTCCATGGGGGAAACCCGGGAAACTGAGTCTCCCCACACAATAGCAGAGATTCTCATCTTGCATCCTCTCCTGAGCTAATGACAAAGGTGGATGTCCCGGGTGGGTGGGCCTGTGGAATGGGAGAGGGGAGGAAGTCTATTGTCATGCAGAGGGACATGGAAAGACTTGTCTGAAGCTTATCCCCTGCACTGGGGTCAGGTCGGGAAGGGACGGCACAGAGGTGAGCAGGAACCAACCGGCCTGTCTGTGGTGGGGCTGGCCCCGGAGCAGGCGTGGGGGTGATGGCTGGAAGTGGGATGGTGCGTGAGTTGGCACCAGCCAGCGGTGGAGGCAGAGACTCAGAGGTCAGGGATCTCTCTCTCTGTCTCTGTCTCTCTCTCTCTCCCTCAGGGAGCTGAGGAGAGTAAGGTGGCGCCCCCTGCCCACCTCGCCTACCTCTCCATGGGCCCTTCTTTCTCTGGCCGCTCCGGGAGCCCTGCGGGCTTGGGTTCAACCCCCCACACACCGCACAGGCCAAGGGCGCATGCGCGACCGCCGGGGCCTAGGGCTGGCCTCGGGGGGCGGGGGGGTCCTCAGTGAAGGCCCCGCCCTCCCTCCAGGCTCTGACCCAGCTGCAGCTCTTCCATCGCCGCCCTTCTGGACTCGGCTTCAGCTGTCTCCCTCCCCTCCCCCACTCCCACTCAGCTTGCAGGCCGCTTCCCTGCCTTGAAAGCATGGCTCTGGCCCTGAGGGCCACAGACCTACTGGGCTTCAAGCTCAAGGCTCTGCCTGGGCCTGCTGCTTCGGCCAGGGGCTCATTTTTTCCTGGAAAGACAAAGCCATGGCCTCACCCCACGCCTGCACTTTGCCACGGCAGGCAGCCCAGATGTAGGAAAGGCTCTGTGGAGTCAGAAGTGCCGAGACAGGCAGATGGCACCAGAGGGTTTGGGGGCCAGGGCGCAACTGGGCTAGCCCCTCCTCCCGGGAGTCGGGGAGGCCCGGCCTTCCTAGTGCCCAGGCCACGGCTCCGGGGAGAAACCCGCCATGGAGGGCACGCGGGAGGCCCTCTGCCTGAGGTGGCAGGTGTCACGCCAGGGCCACTGCAAGCCTGGCTCGGCTTGCCTGCTTTCTCCAAAGGAGGCTGGCCGACCAGCCGAACCTGGCACCTGGGCCAGGACCCTTCCAAGGGGACGAGTTCCAGAGGCTAGAGCCCTGGGGGCGGCTGCCAAGTCTCCTGGGGCGTGTGCTGGGCCCCCGTCAGAGGAGGAAGCAGCCTGCTAAACGGTGTGCCAGGCCAGAGATCTGGAGGCATCCCACACTCGGGTCCCTGTCCTGCCCAGGCCCCCCGAGGGAGGACGATGGTCGGGCAGTGGCGAGCGGGGTGGGGCTGGCGCCGAGCCTGCCCTTGGATGCCCCGGGGAAGGGCGCCGGGGGATGGGCTGCCCCTGGCCATGTCTGAGGGACCGACCCGGCTCGGGGCTGTCGGGGGCAGAGAGAGAACCCCCCTCCGCCCTTTCCCTTCAGGTTCTTAGGGCTGGCCAAATCCTTCCCAAGACAGCTTGTCTGGAGAAAATCAGACCCAGCTGAAGAACATGTGTCCATGGGGGAAACCCGGGAAACTGAGTCTCCCCACACAATAGCAGAGATTCTCATCTTGCATCCTCTCCTGAGCTAATGACAAAGGTGGATGTCCCGGGTGGGTGGGCCTGTGGAATGGGAGAGGGGAGGAAGTCTATTGTCATGCAGAGGGACATGGAAAGACTTGTCTGAAGCTTATCCCCTGCACTGGGGTCAGGTCGGGAAGGGACGGCACAGAGGTGAGCAGGAACCAACCGGCCTGTCTGTGGTGGGGCTGGCCCTGGGGCAGGCGTGGGGTTGATGGCTGGAAGTGGGATGGCGCGTGAGTTGGCACCAGCCAGCGGTGGAGGCAGAGACTCAGAGGTCAGGGATCTCTCTCTCTGTCTCTGTCTCTCTCTCTCTCCCTCAGGGAGCTGAGGAGAGTAAGGTGGCGCCCCCTGCCCACCTCGCCTACCTCTCCATGGGCCCTTCTTTCTCTGGCCACTCCGGGAGCCCTGCGGGCTTGGGTTCAACCCCCCACACACCGCACAGGCCAAGGGCGCATGCGCGACCGCCGGGGCCTAGGGCTGGCCTCGGGGGGCGGGGGGGTCCTCAGTGAAGGCCCCGCCCTCCCTCCAGGCTCTGACCCAGCTGCAGCTCTTCCATCGCCGCCCTTCTGGACTCGGCTTCAGCTGTCTCCCTCCCCTCCCCCACTCCCACTCAGCTTGCAGGCCGCTTCCCTGCCTTGAAAGCATGGCTCTGGCCCTGAGGGCCACAGACCTACTGGGCTTCAAGCTCAAGGCTCTGCCTGGGCCTGCTGCTTCGGCCAGGGGCTCATTTTTTCCTGGAAAGACAAAGCCATGGCCTCACCCCACGCCTGCACTTTGCCACGGCAGGCAGCCCAGATGTAGGAAAGGCTCTGTGGAGTCAGAAGTGCCGAGACAGGCAGATGGCACCAGAGGGTTTGGGGGCCAGGGCGCAACTGGGCTAGCCCCTCCTCCCGGGAGTCGGGGAGGCCCGGCCTTCCTAGTGCCCAGGCCACGGCTCCGGGGAGAAACCCGCCATGGAGGGCACGCGGGAGGCCCTCTGCCTGAGGTGGCAGGTGTCACGCCAGGGCCACTGCAAGCCTGGCTCGGCTTGCCTGCTTTCTCCAAAGGAGGCTGGCCGACCAGCCGAACCTGGCACCTGGGCCAGGACCCTTCCAAGGGGACGAGTTCCAGAGGCTAGAGCCCTGGGGGCGGCTGCCAAGTCTCCTGGGGCGTGTGCTGGGCCCCCGTCAGAGGAGGAAGCAGCCTGCTAAACGGTGTGCCAGGCCAGAGATCTGGAGGCATCCCACACTCGGGTCCCTGTCCTGCCCAGGCCCCCCGAGGGAGGACAATGGTCGGGCAGTGGCGAGCGGGGTGGGGCTGGCGCCGAGCCTGCCCTTGGATGCCCCGGGGAAGGGCGCCGGGGGATGGGCTGCCCCTGGCCATGTCTGAGGGACCGACCCGGCTCGGGGCTGTCGGGGGCAGAGAGAGAACCCCCCTCCGCCCTTTCCCTTCAGGTTCTTAGGGCTGGCCAAATCCTTCCCAAGACAGCTTGTCTGGAGAAAATCAGACCCAGCTGAAGAACATGTGTCCATGGGGGAAACCCGGGAAACTGAGTCTCCCCACACAATAGCAGAGATTCTCATCTTGCATCCTCTCCTGAGCTAATGACAAAGGTGGATGTCCCGGGTGGGTGGGCCTGTGGAATGGGAGAGGGGAGGAAGTCTATTGTCATGCAGAGGGACATGGAAAGACTTGTCTGAAGCTTATCCCCTGCACTGGGGTCAGGTCGGGAAGGGACGGCACAGAGGTGAGCAGGAACCAACCGGCCTGTCTGTGGTGGGGCTGGCCCTGGGGCAGGCGTGGGGGTGATGGCTGGAAGTGGGATGGCGCGTGAGTTGGCACCAGCCAGCGGTGGAGGCAGAGACTCAGAGGTCAGGGATCTCTCTCTCTGTCTCTGTCTCTCTCTCTCTCCCTCAGGGAGCTGAGGAGAGTAAGGTGGCGCCCCCTGCCCACCTCGCCTACCTCTCCATGGGCCCTTCTTTCTCTGGCCACTCCGGGAGCCCTGCGGGCTTGGGTTCAACCCCCCACACACCGCACAGGCCAAGGGCGCATGCGCGACCGCTGGGGCCTAGGGCTGGCCTCGGGGGGCGGGGGGGTCCTCAGTGAAGGCCCCGCCCTCCCTCCAGGCTCTGACCCAGCTGCAGCTCTTCCATCGCCGCCCTTCTGGACTCGGCTTCAGCTGTCTCCCTCCCCTCCCCCACTCCCACTCAGCTTGCAGGCCGCTTCCCTGCCTTGAAAGCATGGCTCTGGCCCTGAGGGCCACAGACCTACTGGGCTTCAAGCTCAAGGCTCTGCCTGGGCCTGCTGCTTCGGCCAGGGGCTCATTTTTTCCTGGAAAGACAAAGCCATGGCCTCACCCCACGCCTGCACTTTGCCACGGCAGGCAGCCCTGATGTAGGAAAGGCTCTGTGGAGTCAGAAGTGCCGAGACAGGCAGATGGCACCAGAGGGTTTGGGGGCCAGGGCGCAACTGGGCTAGCCCCTCCTCCCGGGAGTCGGGGAGGCCCGGCCTTCCTAGTGCCCAGGCCACGGCTCCGGGGAGAAACCCGCCATGGAGGGCACGCGGGAGGCCCTCTGCCTGAGGTGGCAGGTGTCACGCCAGGGCCACTGCAAGCCTGGCTCGGCTTGCCTGCTTTCTCCAAAGGAGGCTGGCCGACCAGCCGAACCTGGCACCTGGGCCAGGCCCCTTCCAAGGGGACGAGTTCCAGAGGCTAGAGCCCTGGGGGCGGCTGCCAAGTCTCCTGGGGCGTGTGCTGGGCCCCCGTCATAGGAGGAAGCAGCCTGGTAAACGGTGTGCCAGGCCTGAGATCTGGAGGCCTCCCACAGCCGGGTCCCTGTCCTGCCCAGGCCCCCCGAGGGAGGACGATGGTCGGGCAGTGGCGAGCGGGGTGGGGCTGGCGCCGAGCCTGCCCTTGGATGCCCCGGGGAAGGGCGCCGGGGGATGGGCTGCCCCTGGCCAGGTCTGAGGGACCGACCCGGCTCGGGGCTGTCGGGGGCAGAGAGAGAACCCCCCTCCGCCCTTTCCCTTCAGGTTCTTAGGGCTGGCCAAATCCTTCCCAAGACAGCTTGTCTGGAGAAAATCAGACCCAGCTGAAGAACATGTGTCCATGGGGGAAACCCGGGAAACTGAGTCTCCCCACACAATAGCAGAGATTCTCATCTTGCATCCTCTCCTGAGCTAATGACAAAGGTGGATGTCCCGGGTGGGTGGGCCTGTGGAATGGGAGAGGGGAGGAAGTCTATTGTCATGCAGAGGGACATGGAAAGACTTGTCTGAAGCTTATCCCCTGCACTGGGCTCAGGTCGGGAAGGGACGGCACAGAGGTGAGCAGGAACCAACCGGCCTCTCTGTGGTGGGGCTGGCCCCGGGGCAGGCGTGGGGGTGATGGCTGGAAGTGGGATGGCGCGTGAGTTGGCACCAGCCAGCGGTGGAGGCAGAGACTCAGAGGTCAGGGATCTCTCTCTCTGTCTCTGTCTCTCTCTCTCTCCCTCAGGGAGCTGAGGAGAGTAAGGTGGCGCCCCCTGCCCACCTCGCCTACCTCTCCATGGGCCCTTCTTTCTCTGGCCGCTCCGGGAGCCCTGCGGGCTTGGGTTCAACCCCCCACACACCGCACAGGCCAAGGGCGCATGCGCGACCGCCGGGGCCTAGGGCTGGCCTCGGGGGGCGGGGGGGTCCTCAGTGAAGGCCCCGCCCTCCCTCCAGGCTCTGACCCAGCTGCAGCTCTTCCATCGCCGCCCTTCTGGACTCGGCTTCAGCTGTCTCCCTCCCCTCCCCCACTCCCACTCAGCTTGCAGGCCGCTTCCCTGCCTTGAAAGCATGGCTCTGGCCCTGAGGGCCACAGACCTACTGGGCTTCAAGCTCAAGGCTCTGCCTGGGCCTGCTGCTTCGGCCAGGGGCTCATTTTTTCCTGGAAAGACAAAGCCATGGCCTCACCCCACGCCTGCACTTTGCCACGGCAGGCAGCCCAGATGTAGGAAAGGCTCTGTGGAGTCAGAAGTGCCGAGACAGGCAGATGGCACCAGAGGGTTTGGGGGCCAGGGCGCAACTGGGCTAGCCCCTCCTCCCGGGAGTCGGGGAGGCCCGGCCTTCCTAGTGCCCAGGCCACGGCTCCGGGGAGAAACCCGCCATGGAGGGCACGCGGGAGGCCCTCTGCCTGAGGTGGCAGGTGTCACGCCAGGGCCACTGCAAGCCTGGCTCGGCTTGCCTGCTTTCTCCAAAGGAGGCTGGCCGACCAGCCGAACCTGGCACCTGGGCCAGGCCCCTTCCAAGGGGACGAGTTCCAGAGGATAGAGCCCTGGGGGCGGCTGCCAAGTCTCCTGGGGCGTGTGCTGGGCCCCCGTCAGAGGAGGAAGCAGCCTGCTAAACGGTGTGCCAGGCCTGAGATCTGGAGGCCTCCCACAGCCGGGTCCCTGTCCTGCCCAGGCCCCCCGAGGGAGGACGATGGTCGGGCAGTGGCGAGCGGGGTGGGGCTGGCGCCGAGCCTGCCCTTGGATGCCCCGGGGAAGGGCGCCGGGGGATGGGCTGCCCCTGGCCAGGTCTGAGGGACCGACCCGGCTCGGGGCTGTCGGGGGCAGAGAGAGAACCCCCCTCCGCCCTTTCCCTTCAGGTTCTTAGGGCTGGCCAAATCCTTCCCAAGACAGCTTGTCTGGAGAAAATCAGACCCAGCTGAAGAACATGTGTCCATGGGGGAAACCCGGGAAACTGAGTCTCCCCACACAATAGCAGAGATTCTCATCTTGCATCCTCTCCTGAGCTAATGACAAAGGTGGATGTCCCGGGTGGGTGGGCCTGTGGAATGGGAGAGGGGAGGAAGTCTATTGTCATGCAGAGGGACATGGAAAGACTTGTCTGAAGCTTATCCCCTGCACTGGGGTCAGGTCGGGAAGGGACGGCACAGAGGTGAGCAGGAACCCACCGGCCTCTCTGTGGTGGGGCTGGCCCCGGGGCAGGCGTGGGGGTGATGGCTGGAAGTGGGATGGCGCGTGAGTTGGCACCAGCCAGCGGTGGAGGCAGAGACTCAGAGGTCAGGGATCTCTCTCTCTCTGTCTCTGTCTCTCTCTCTCTCCCTCAGGGAGCTGAGGAGAGTAAGGTGGCGCCCCCTGCCCACCTCGCCTACCTCTCCATGGGCCCTTCTGTCTCTGGCCGCTCCGGGAGCCCTGCGGGCTTGGGTTCAACCCCCCACACACCGCACAGGCCAAGGGCGCATGCGCGACCGCCGGGGCCTAGGGCTGGCCTCGGGGGGCGGGGGGTCCTCAGTGAAGGCCCCGCCCTCCCTCCAGGCTCTGACCCAGCTGCAGCTCTTCCATCGCCGCCCTTCTGGACTCGGCTTCAGCTGTCTCCCTCCCCTCCCCCACTCCCACTCAGCTTGCAGGCCGCTTCCCTGCCTTGAAAGCATGGCTCTGGCCCTGAGGGCCACAGACCTACTGGGCTTCAAGCTCAAGGCTCTGCCTGGGCCTGCTGCTTCGGCCAGGGGCTCATTTTTTCCTGGAAAGACAAAGCCATGGCCTCACCCCACGCCTGCACTTTGCCACGGCAGGCAGCCCAGATGTAGGAAAGGCTCTGTGGAGTCAGAAGTGCCGAGACAGGCAGATGGCACCAGAGGGTTTGGGGGCCAGGGCGCAACTGGGCTAGCCCCTCCTCCCGGGAGTCGGGGAGGCCCGGCCTTCCTAGTGCCCAGGCCACGGCTCCGGGGAGAAACCCGCCATGGAGGGCACGCGGGAGGCCCTCTGCCTGAGGTGGCAGGTGTCACGCCAGGGCCACTGCAAGCCTGGCTCGGCTTGCCTGCTTTCTCCAAAGGAGGCTGGCCGACCAGCCGAACCTGGCACCTGGGCCAGGCCCCTTCCAAGGGGACGAGTTCCAGAGGCTAGAGCCCTGGGGGCGGCTGCCAAGTCTCCTGGGGCGTGTGCTGGGCCCCCGTCAGAGGAGGAAGCAGCCTGGTAAACGGTGTGCCAGGCCTGAGATCTGGAGGCCTCCCACAGCCGGGTCCCTGTCCTGCCCAGGCCCCCCGAGGGAGGACGATGGTCGGGCAGTGGCGAGCGGGGTGGGGCTGGCGCCGAGCCTGCCCTTGGATGCCCCGGGGAAGGGCGCCGGGGGATGGGCTGCCCCTGGCCAGGTCTGAGGGACCGACCCGGCTCGGGGCTGTCGGGGGCAGAGAGAGAACCCCCCTCCGCCCTTTCCCTTCAGGTTCTTAGGGCTGGCCAAATCCTTCCCAAGACAGCTTGTCTGGAGAAAATCAGACCCAGCTGAAGAACATGTGTCCATGGGGGAAACCCGGGAAACTGAGTCTCCCCACACAATAGCAGAGATTCTCATCTTGCATCCTCTCCTGAGCTAATGACAAAGGTGGATGTCCCGGGTGGGTGGGCCTGTGGAATGGGAGAGGGGAGGAAGTCTATTGTCATGCAGAGGGACATGGAAAGACTTGTCTGAAGCTTATCCCCTGCACTGGGGTCAGGTCGGGAAGGGACGGCACAGAGGTGAGCAGGAACCAACCGGCCTCTCTGTGGTGGGGCTGGCCCCGGGGCAGGCGTGGGGGTGATGGCTGGAAGTGGGATGGCGCGTGAGTTGGCACCAGCCAGCGGTGGAGGCAGAGACTCAGAGGTCAGGGATCTCTCTCTCTGTCTCTGTCTCTCTCTCTCTCCCTCAGGGAGCTGAGGAGAGTAAGGTGGCGCCCCCTGCCCACCTCGCCTACCTCTCCATGGGCCCTTCTTTCTCTGGCCGCTCCGGGAGCCCTGCGGGCTTGGGTTCAACCCCCCACACACCGCACAGGCCAAGGGCGCATGCGCGACCGCCGGGGCCTAGGGCTGGCCTCGGGGGGCGGGGGGGTCCTCAGTGAAGGCCCCGCCCTCCCTCCAGGCTCTGACCCAGCTGCAGCTCTTCCATCGCCGCCCTTCTGGACTCGGCTTCAGCTGTCTCCCTCCCCTCCCCCACTCCCACTCAGCTTGCAGGCCGCTTCCCTGCCTTGAAAGCATGGCTCTGGCCCTGAGGGCCACAGACCTACTGGGCTTCAAGCTCAAGGCTCTGCCTGGGCCTGCTGCTTCGGCCAGGGGCTCATTTTTTCCTGGAAAGACAAAGCCATGGCCTCACCCCACGCCTGCACTTTGCCACGGCAGGCAGCCCAGATGTAGGAAAGGCTCTGTGGAGTCAGAAGTGCCGAGACAGGCAGATGGCACCAGAGGGTTTGGGGGCCAGGGCGCAACTGGGCTAGCCCCTCCTCCCGGGAGTCGGGGAGGCCCGGCCTTCCTAGTGCCCAGGCCACGGCTCCGGGGAGAAACCCGCCATGGAGGGCACGCGGGAGGCCCTCTGCCTGAGGTGGCAGGTGTCACGCCAGGGCCACTGCAAGCCTGGCTCGGCTTGCCTGCTTTCTCCAAAGGAGGCTGGCCGACCAGCCGAACCTGGCACCTGGGCCAGGACCCTTCCAAGGGGACGAGTTCCAGAGGCTAGAGCCCTGGGGGCGGCTGCCAAGTCTCCTGGGGCGTGTGCTGGGCCCCCGTCAGAGGAGGAAGCAGCCTGCTAAACGGTGTGCCAGGCCAGAGATCTGGAGGCATCCCACACTCGGGTCCCTGTCCTGCCCAGGCCCCCCGAGGGAGGACGATGGTCGGGCAGTGGCGAGCGGGGTGGGGCTGGCGCCGAGCCTGCCCTTGGATGCCCCGGGGAAGGGCGCCGGGGGATGGGCTGCCCCTGGCCATGTCTGAGGGACAGACCCGGCTCGGGGCTGTCAGGGGCAGAGAGAGAACCCCCCTCCGCCCTTTCCCTTCAGGTTCTTAGGGCTGGCCAAATCCTTCCCAAGACAGCTTGTCTGGAGAAAATCAGACCCAGCTGAAGAACATGTGTCCATGGGGGAAACCCGGGAAACTGAGTCTCCCCACACAATAGCAGAGATTCTCATCTTGCATCCTCTCCTGAGCTAATGACAAAGGTGGATGTCCCGGGTGGGTGGGCCTGTGGAATGGGAGAGGGGAGGAAGTCTATTGTCATGCAGAGGGACATGGAAAGACTTGTCTGAAGCTTATCCCCTGCACTGGGGTCAGGTCGGGAAGGGACGGCACAGAGGTGAGCAGGAACCAACCGGCCTGTCTGTGGTGGGGCTGGCCCTGGGGCAGGCATGGGGCTGATGGCTGGAAGTGGGATGGCGCGTGAGTTGGCACCAGCCAGCGGTGGAGGCAGAGACTCAGAGGTCAGGGATCTCTCTCTCTGTCTCTGTCTCTCTCTCTCTCCCTCAGGGAGCTGAGGAGAGTAAGGTGGCGCCCCCTGCCCACCTCGCCTACCTCTCCATGGGCCCTTCTTTCTCTGGCCACTCCGGGAGCCCTGCGGGCTTGGGTTCAACCCCCCACACACCGCACAGGCCAAGGGCGCATGCGCGACCGCCGGGGCCTAGGGCTGGCCTCGGGGGGCGGGGGGGTCCTCAGTGAAGGCCCCGCCCTCCCTCCAGGCTCTGACCCAGCTGCAGCTCTTCCATCGCCGCCCTTCTGGACTCGGCTTCAGCTGTCTCCCTCCCCTCCCCCACTCCCACTCAGCTTGCAGGCCGCTTCCCTGCCTTGAAAGCATGGCTCTGGCCCTGAGGGCCACAGACCTACTGGGCTTCAAGCTCAAGGCTCTGCCTGGGCCTGCTGCTTCGGCCAGGGGCTCATTTTTTCCTGGAAAGACAAAGCCATGGCCTCACCCCACGCCTGCACTTTGCCACGGCAGGCAGCCCAGATGTAGGAAAGGCTCTGTGGAGTCAGAAGTGCCGAGACAGGCAGATGGCACCAGAGGGTTTGGGGGCCAGGGCGCAACTGGGCTAGCCCCTCCTCCCGGGAGTCGGGGAGGCCCGGCCTTCCTAGTGCCCAGGCCACGGCTCCGGGGAGAAACCCGCCATGGAGGGCACGCGGGAGGCCCTCTGCCTGAGGTGGCAGGTGTCACGCCAGGGCCACTGCAAGCCTGGCTCGGCTTGCCTGCTTTCTCCAAAGGAGGCTGGCCGACCAGCCGAACCTGGCACCTGGGCCAGGCCCCTTCCAAGGGGACGAGTTCCAGAGGATAGAGCCCTGGGGGCGGCTGCCAAGTCTCCTGGGGCGTGTGCTGGGCCCCCGTCAGAGGAGGAAGCAGCCTGGTAAACGGTGTGCAAGGCCTGAGATCTGGAGGCCTCCCACAGCCGGGTCCCTGTCCTGCCCAGGCCCCCCGAGGGAGGACGATGGTCGGGCAGTGGCGAGCGGGGTGGGGCTGGCGCCGAGCCTGCCCTTGGATGCCCCGGGGAAGGGCGCCGGGGGATGGGCTGCCCCTGGCCAGGTCTGAGGGACCGACCCGGCTCGGGGCTGTCGGGGGCAGAGAGAGAACCCCCCTCCGCCGTTTCCCTTCAGGTTCTTAGGGCTGGCCAAATCCTTCCCAAGACAGCTTGTCTGGAGAAAATCAGACCCAGCTGAAGAACATGTGTCCATGGGGGAAACCCGGGAAACTGAGTCTCCCCACACAATAGCAGAGATTCTCATCTTGCATCCTCTCCTGAGCTAATGACAAAGGTGGATGTCCCGGGTGGGTGGGCCTGTGGAATGGGAGAGGGGAGGAAGTCTATTGTCATGCAGAGGGACATGGAAAGACTTGTCTGAAGCTTATCCCCTGCACTGGGGTCAGGTCGGGAAGGGACGGCACAGAGGTGAGCAGGAACCCACCGGCCTCTCTGTGGTGGGGCTGGCCCCGGGGCAGGCGTGGGGGTGATGGCTGGAAGTGGGATGGCGCGTGAGTTGGCACCAGCCAGCGGTGGAGGCAGAGACTCAGAGGTCAGGGATCTCTCTCTCTCTCTCTCTGTCTCTCTCTCTCTCCCTCAGGGAGGTGAGGAGAGTAAGGTGGCGCCCCCTGCCCACCTCGCCTACCTCTCCATGGGCCCCTCTGTCTCTGGCCGCTCCGGGAGCCCTGCGGGCTTGGGTTCAACCCCCCACACACCGCACAGGCCAAGGGCGCATGCGCGACCGCCGGGGCCTAGGGCTGGCCTCGGGGGGCGGGGGGTCCTCAGTGAAGGCCCCGCCCTCCCTCCAGGCTCTGACCCAGCTGCAGCTCTTCCATCGCCGCCCTTCTGGACTCGGCTTCAGCTGTCTCCCTCCCCTCCCCCACTCCCACTCAGCTTGCAGGCCGCTTCCCTGCCTTGAAAGCATGGCTCTGGCCCTGAGGGCCACAGACCTACTGGGCTTCAAGCTCAAGGCTCTGCCTGGGCCTGCTGCTTCGGCCAGGGGCTCATTTTTTCCTGGAAAGACAAAGCCATGGCCTCACCCCACGCCTGCACTTTGCCACGGCAGGCAGCCCAGATGTAGGAAAGGCTCTGTGGAGTCAGAAGTGCCGAGACAGGCAGATGGCACCAGAGGGTTTGGGGGCCAGGGCGCAACTGGGCTAGCCCCTCCTCCCGGGAGTCGGGGAGGCCCGGCCTTCCTAGTGCCCAGGCCACGGCTCCGGGGAGAAACCCGCCATGGAGGGCACGCGGGAGGCCCTCTGCCTGAGGTGGCAGGTGTCACGCCAGGGCCACTGCAAGCCTGGCTCGGCTTGCCTGCTTTCTCCAAAGGAGGCTGGCCGACCAGCCGAACCTGGCACCTGGGCCAGGCCCCTTCCAAGGGGACGAGTTCCAGAGGCTAGAGCCCTGGGGGCGGCTGCCAAGTCTCCTGGGGCGTGTGCTGGGCCCCCGTCAGAGGAGGAAGCAGCCTGCTAAACGGTGTGCCAGGCCTGAGATCTGGAGGCCTCCCACAGCCGGGTCCCTGTCCTGCCCAGGCCCCCCGAGGGAGGACGATGGTCGGGCAGTGGCGAGCGGGGTGGGGCTGGCGCCGAGCCTGCCCTTGGATGCCCCGGGGAAGGGCGCCGGGGGATGGGCTGCCCCTGGCCAGTTCTGAGGGACCGACCCAGCTCGGGGCTGTCGGGGGCAGAGAGAGAACCCCCCTCCGCCCTTTCCCTTCAGGTTCTTAGGGCTGGCCAAATCCTTCCCATGACAGCTTGTCTGGAGAAAATCAGACCCAGCTGAAGAACATGTGTCCATGGGGGAAACCCGGGAAACTGAGTCTCCCCACACAATAGCAGAGATTCTCATCTTGCATCCTCTCCTGAGCTAATGACAAAAGTGGATGTCCCGGCTGGGTGGGCCTGTGGAATGGGAGAGGGGAGGAAGTCTATTGTCATGCAGAGGGACATGGAAAGACTTGTCTGAAGCTTATCCCCTGCACTGGGGTCAGGTCGGGAAGGGACGGCACAGAGGTGAGCAGGAACCAACCGGCCTCTCTGTGGTGGGGCTGGCCCCGGGGCAGGCGTGGGGGTGATGGCTGGAAGTGGGATGGCGCGTGAGTTGGCACCAGCCAGCGGTGGAGGCAGAGACTCAGAGGTCAGGGATCTCTCTCTCTGTCTCTGTCTCTCTCTCTCTCCCTCAGGGAGCTGAGGAGAGTAAGGTGGCGCCCCCTGCCCACCTCGCCTACCTCTCCATGGGCCCTTCTTTCTCTGGCCGCTCCGGGAGCCCTGCGGGCTTGGGTTCAACCCCCCACACACCGCACAGGCCAAGGGCGCATGCGCGACCGCCGGGGCCTAGGGCTGGCCTCGGGGGGCGGGGGGGTCCTCAGTGAAGGCCCCGCCCTCCCTCCAGGCTCTGACCCAGCTGCAGCTCTTCCATCGCCGCCCTTCTGGACTCGGCTTCAGCTGTCTCCCTCCCCTCCCCCACTCCCACTCAGCTTGCAGGCCGCTTCCCTGCCTTGAAAGCATGGCTCTGGCCCTGAGGGCCACAGACCTACTGGGCTTCAAGCTCAAGGCTCTGCCTGGGCCTGCTGCTTCGGCCAGGGGCTCATTTTTTCCTGGAAAGACAAAGCCATGGCCTCACCCCACGCCTGCACTTTGCCACGGCAGGCAGCCCAGATGTAGGAAAGGCTCTGTGGAGTCAGAAGTGCCGAGACAGGCAGATGGCACCAGAGGGTTTGGGGGCCAGGGCGCAACTGGGCTAGTCCCTCCTCCCGGGAGTCGGGGAGGCCCGGCCTTCCTAGTGCCCAGGCCACGGCTCCGGGGAGAAACCCGCCATGGAGGGCACGCGGGAGGCCCTCTGCCTGAGGTGGCAGGTGTCACGCCAGGGCCACTGCAAGCCTGGCTCGGCTTGCCTGCTTTCTCCAAAGGAGGCTGGCCGACCAGCCGAACCTGGCACCTGGGCCAGGCCCCTTCCAAGGGGACGAGTTCCAGAGGCTAGAGCCCTGGGGGCGGCTGCCAAGTCTCCTGGGGCGTGTGCTGGGCCCCCGTCAGAGGAGGAAGCAGCCTGCTAAACGGTGTGCCAGGCCTGAGATCTGGAGGCATCCCACACTCGGGTCCCTGTCCTGCCCAGGCCCCCCGAGGGAGGACGATGGTCGGGCAGTGGCGAGCGGGGTGGGGCTGGCGCCGAGCCTGCCCTTGGATGCCCCGGGGAAGGGCGCCGGGGGATGGGCTGCCCGTGGCCATGTCTGAGGGACCGACCCGGCTCGGGGCTGTCGGGGGCAGAGAGAGAACCCCCCTCCGCCCTTTCCCTTCAGGTTCTTAGGGCTGGCCAAATCCTTCCCAAGACAGCTTGTCTGGAGAAAATCAGACCCAGCTGAAGAACATGTGTCCATGGGGGAAACCCGGGAAACTGAGTCTCCCCACACAATAGCAGAGATTCTCATCTTGCATCCTCTCCTGAGCTAATGACAAAGGTGGATGTCCCGGGTGGGTGGGCCTGTGGAATGGGAGAGGGGAGGAAGTCTATTGTCATGCAGAGGGACATGGAAAGACTTGTCTGAAGCTTATCCCCTGCACTGGGGTCAGGTCGGGAAGGGACGGCACAGAGGTGAGCAGGAACCAACCGGCCTCTCTGTGGTGGGGCTGGCCCCGGGGCAGGCGTGGGGGTGATGGCTGGAAGTGGGATGGCGCGTGAGTTGGCACCAGCCAGCGGTGGAGGCAGAGACTCAGAGGTCAGGGATCTCTCTCTCTGTCTCTGTCTCTCTCTCTCTCCCTCAGGGAGCTGAGGAGAGTAAGGTGGCGCCCCCTGCCCACCTCGCCTACCTCTCCATGGGCCCTTCTTTCTCTGGCCGCTCCGGGAGCCCTGCGGGCTTGGGTTCAACCCCCCACACACCGCACAGGCCAAGGGCGCATGCGCGACCGCCGGGGCCTAGGGCTGGCCTCGGGGGGCGGGGGGGTCCTCAGTGAAGGCCCCGCCCTCCCTCCAGGCTCTGACCCAGCTGCAGCTCTTCCATCGCCGCCCTTCTGGACTCGGCTTCAGCTGTCTCCCTCCCCTCCCCCACTCCCACTCAGCTTGCAGGCCGCTTCCCTGCCTTGAAAGCATGGCTCTGGCCCTGAGGGCCACAGACCTACTGGGCTTCAAGCTCAAGGCTCTGCCTGGGCCTGCTGCTTCGGCCAGGGGCTCATTTTTTCCTGGAAAGACAAAGCCATGGCCTCACCCCACGCCTGCACTTTGCCACGGCAGGCAGCCCAGATGTAGGAAAGGCTCTGTGGAGTCAGAAGTGCCGAGACAGGCAGATGGCACCAGAGGGTTTGGGGGCCAGGGCGCAACTGGGCTAGCCCCTCCTCCCGGGAGTCGGGGAGGCCCGGCCTTCCTAGTGCCCAGGCCACGGCTCCGGGGAGAAACCCGCCATGGAGGGCACGCGGGAGGCCCTCTGCCTGAGGTGGCAGGTGTCACGCCAGGGCCACTGCAAGCCTGGCTCGGCTTGCCTGCTTTCTCCAAAGGAGGCTGGCCGACCAGCCGAACCTGGCACCTGGGCCAGGACCCTTCCAAGGGGACGAGTTCCAGAGGCTAGAGCCCTGGGGGCGGCTGCCAAGTCTCCTGGGGCGTGTGCTGGGCCCCCGTCAGAGGAGGAAGCAGCCTGCTAAACGGTGTGCCAGGCCAGAGATCTGGAGGCATCCCACACTCGGGTCCCTGTCCTGCCCAGGCACCCCGAGGGAGGACGATGGTCGGGCAGTGGCGAGCGGGGTGGGGCTGGCGCCGAGCCTGCCCTTGGATGCCCCGGGGAAGGGCGCCGGGGGATGGGCTGCCCCTGGCCATGTCTGAGGGACCGACCCGGCTCGGGGCTGTCAGGGGCAGAGAGAGAACCCCCCTCCGCCCTTTCCCTTCAGGTTCTTAGGGCTGGCCAAATCCTTCCCAAGACAGCTTGTCTGGAGAAAATCAGACCCAGCTGAAGAACATGTGTCCATGGGGGAAACCCGGGAAACTGAGTCTCCCCACACAATAGCAGAGATTCTCATCTTGCATCCTCTCCTGAGCTAATGACAAAGGTGGATGTCCCGGGTGGGTGGGCCTGTGGAATGGGAGAGGGGAGGAAGTCTATTGTCATGCAGAGGGACATGGAAAGACTTGTCTGAAGCTTATCCCCTGCACTGGGGTCAGGTCGGGAAGGGACGGCACAGAGGTGAGCAGGAACCAACCGGCCTGTCTGTGGTGGGGCTGGCCCTGGGGCAGGCATGGGGCTGATGGCTGGAAGTGGGATGGCGCGTGAGTTGGCACCAGCCAGCGGTGGAGGCAGAGACTCAGAGGTCAGGGATCTCTCTCTCTGTCTCTGTCTCTCTCTCTCTCCCTCAGGGAGCTGAGGAGAGTAAGGTGGCGCCCCCTGCCCACCTCGCCTACCTCTCCATGGGCCCTTCTTTCTCTGGCCACTCCGGGAGCCCTGCGGGCTTGGGTTCAACCCCCCACACACCGCACAGGCCAAGGGCGCATGCGCGACCGCCGGGGCCTAGGGCTGGCCTCGGGGGGCGGGGGGGTCCTCAGTGAAGGCCCCGCCCTCCCTCCAGGCTCTGACCCAGCTGCAGCTCTTCCATCGCCGCCCTTCTGGACTCGGCTTCAGCTGTCTCCCTCCCCTCCCCCACTCCCACTCAGCTTGCAGGCCGCTTCCCTGCCTTGAAAGCATGGCTCTGGCCCTGAGGGCCACAGACCTACTGGGCTTCAAGCTCAAGGCTCTGCCTGGGCCTGCTGCTTCGGCCAGGGGCTCATTTTTTCCTGGAAAGACAAAGCCATGGCCTCACCCCACGCCTGCACTTTGCCACGGCAGGCAGCCCAGATGTAGGAAAGGCTCTGTGGAGTCAGAAGTGCCGAGACAGGCAGATGGCACCAGAGGGTTTGGGGGCCAGGGCGCAACTGGGCTAGCCCCTCCTCCCGGGAGTCGGGGAGGCCCGGCCTTCCTAGTGCCCAGGCCACGGCTCCGGGGAGAAACCCGCCATGGAGGGCACGCGGGAGGCCCTCTGCCTGAGGTGGCAGGTGTCACGCCAGGGCCACTGCAAGCCTGGCTCGGCTTGCCTGCTTTCTCCAAAGGAGGCTGGCCGACCAGCCGAACCTGGCACCTGGGCCAGGCCCCTTCCAAGGGGACGAGTTCCAGAGGCTAGAGCCCTGGGGGCGGCTGCCAAGTCTCCTGGGGCGTGTGCTGGGCCCCCGTCAGAGGAGGAAGCAGCCTGGTAAACGGTGTGCCAGGCCTGAGATCTGGAGGCCTCCCACACTCGGGTCCCTGTCCTGCCCAGGCCCCCCGAGGGAGGACGATGGTCGGGCAGTGGCGAGCGGGGTGGGGCTGGCGCCGAGCCTGCCCTTGGATGCCCCGGGGAAGGGCGCCGGGGGATGGGCTGCCCCTGGCCAGGTCTGAGGGACCGACCCGGCTCGGGGCTGTCGGGGGCAGAGAGAGAACCCCCCTCCGCCCTTTCCCTTCAGGTTCTTAGGGCTGGCCAAATCCTTCCCAAGACAGCTTGTCTGGAGAAAATCAGACCCAGCTGAAGAACATGTGTCCATGGGGGAAACCCGGGAAACTGAGTCTCCCCACACAATAGCAGAGATTCTCATCTTGCATCCTCTCCTGAGCTAATGACAAAGGTGGATGTCCCGGGTGGGTGGGCCTGTGGAATGGGAGAGGGGAGGAAGTCTATTGTCATGCAGAGGGACATGGAAAGACTTGTCTGAAGCTTATCCCCTGCACTGGGGTCAGGTCGGGAAGGGACGGCACAGAGGTGAGCAGGAACCAACCGGCCTCTCTGTGGTGGGGCTGGCCCCGGGGCAGGCGTGGGGGTGATGGCTGGAAGTGGGATGGCGCGTGAGTTGGCACCAGCCAGCGGTGGAGGCAGAGACTCAGAGGTCAGGGATCTCTCTCTCTGTCTCTGTCTCTCTCTCTCTCCCTCAGGGAGCTGAGGAGAGTAAGGTGGCGCCCCCTGCCCACCTCGCCTACCTCTCCATGGGCCCTTCTTTCTCTGGCCGCTCCGGGAGCCCTGCGGGCTTGGGTTCAACCCCCCACACACCGCACAGGCCAAGGGCGCATGCGCGACCGCCGGGGCCTAGGGCTGGCCTCGGGGGGCGGGGGGGTCCTCAGTGAAGGCCCCGCCCTCCCTCCAGGCTCTGACCCAGCTGCAGCTCTTCCATCGCCGCCCTTCTGGACTCGGCTTCAGCTGTCTCCCTCCCCTCCCCCACTCCCACTCAGCTTGCAGGCCGCTTCCCTGCCTTGAAAGCATGGCTCTGGCCCTGAGGGCCACAGACCTACTGGGCTTCAAGCTCAAGGCTCTGCCTGGGCCTGCTGCTTCGGCCAGGGGCTCATTTTTTCCTGGAAAGACAAAGCCATGGCCTCACCCCACGCCTGCACTTTGCCACGGCAGGCAGCCCAGATGTAGGAAAGGCTCTGTGGAGTCAGAAGTGCCGAGACAGGCAGATGGCACCAGAGGGTTTGGGGGCCAGGGCGCAACTGGGCTAGCCCCTCCTCCCGGGAGTCGGGGAGGCCCGGCCTTCCTAGTGCCCAGGCCACGGCTCCGGGGAGAAACCCGCCATGGAGGGCACGCGGGAGGCCCTCTGCCTGAGGTGGCAGGTGTCACGCCAGGGCCACTGCAAGCCTGGCTCGGCTTGCCTGCTTTCTCCAAAGGAGGCTGGCCGACCAGCCGAACCTGGCACCTGGGCCAGGCCCCTTCCAAGGGGACGAGTTCCAGAGGCTAGAGCCCTGGGGGCGGCTGCCAAGTCTCCTGGGGCGTGTGCTGGGCCCCCGTCAGAGGAGGAAGCAGCCTGCTAAACGGTGTGCCAGGCCAGAGATCTGGAGGCATCCCACACTCGGGTCCCTGTCCTGCCCAGGCCCCCCGAGGGAGGACGATGGTCGGGCAGTGGCGAGCGGGGTGGGGCTGGCGCCGAGCCTGCCCTTGGATGCCCCGGGGAAGGGCGCCGGGGGATGGGCTGCCCCTGGCCATGTCTGAGGGACCGACCCGGCTCGGGGCTGTCGGGGGCAGAGAGAGAACCCCCCTCCGCCCTTTCCCTTCAGGTTCTTAGGGCTGGCCAAATCCTTCCCAAGACAGCTTGTCTGGAGAAAATCAGACCCAGCTGAAGAACATGTGTCCATGGGGGAAACCCGGGAAACTGAGTCTCCCCACACAATAGCAGAGATTCTCATCTTGCATCCTCTCCTGAGCTAATGACAAAGGTGGATGTCCCGGGTGGGTGGGCCTGTGGAATGGGAGAGGGGAGGAAGTCTATTGTCATGCAGAGGGACATGGAAAGACTTGTCTGAAGCTTATCCCCTGCACTGGGGTCAGGTCGGGAAGGGACGGCACAGAGGTGAGCAGGAACCAACCGGCCTGTCTGTGGTGGGGCTGGCCCTGGGGCAGGCGTGGGGGTGATGGCTGGAAGTGGGATGGCGCGTGAGTTGGCACAAGCCAGCGGTGGAGGCAGAGACTCAGAGGTCAGGGATCTCTCTCTCTGTCTCTGTCTCTCTCTCTCTCCCTCAGGGAGCTGAGGAGAGTAAGGTGGCGCCCCCTGCCCACCTCGCCTACCTCTCCATGGGCCCTTCTTTCTCTGGCCACTCCGGGAGCCCTGCGGGCTTGGGTTCAACCCCCCACACACCGCACAGGCCAAGGGCGCATGCGCGACCGCCGGGGCCTAGGGCTGGCCTCGGGGGGCGGGGGGGTCCTCAGTGAAGGCCCCGCCCTCCCTCCAGGCTCTGACCCAGCTGCAGCTCTTCCATCGCCGCCCTTCTGGACTCGGCTTCAGCTGTCTCCCTCCCCTCCCCCACTCCCACTCAGCTTGCAGGCCGCTTCCCTGCCTTGAAAGCATGGCTCTGGCCCTGAGGGCCACAGACCTACTGGGCTTCAAGCTCAAGGCTCTGCCTGGGCCTGCTGCTTCGGCCAGGGGCTCATTTTTTCCTGGAAAGACAAAGCCATGGCCTCACCCCACGCCTGCACTTTGCCACGGCAGGCAGCCCAGATGTAGGAAAGGCTCTGTGGAGTCAGAAGTGCCGAGACAGGCAGATGGCACCAGAGGGTTTGGGGGCCAGGGCGCAACTGGGCTAGCCCCTCCTCCCGGGAGTCGGGGAGGCCCGGCCTTCCTAGTGCCCAGGCCACGGCTCCGGGGAGAAACCCGCCATGGAGGGCACGCGGGAGGCCCTCTGCCTGAGGTGGCAGGTGTCACGCCAGGGCCACTGCAAGCCTGGCTCGGCTTGCCTGCTTTCTCCAAAGGAGGCTGGCCGACCAGCCGAACCTGGCACCTGGGCCAGGCCCCTTCCAAGGGGACGAGTTCCAGAGGCTAGAGCCCTGGGGGCGGCTGCCAAGTCTCCTGGGGCGTGTGCTGGGCCCCCGTCAGAGGAGGAAGCAGCCTGCTAAACGGTGTGCCAGGCCAGAGATCTGGAGGCATCCCACACTCGGGTCCCTGTCCTGCCCAGGCCCCCCGAGGGAGGACGATGGTCGGGCAGTGGCGAGCGGGGTGGGGCTGGCGCCGAGCCTGCCCTTGGATGCCCCGGGGAAGGGCGCCGGGGGATGGGCTGCCCCTGGCCATGTCTGAGGGACCGACCCGGCTCGGGGCTGTCGGGGGCAGAGAGAGAACCCCCCTCCGCCCTTTCCCTTCAGGTTCTTAGGGCTGGCCAAATCCTTCCCAAGACAGCTTGTCTGGAGAAAATCAGACCCAGCTGAAGAACATGTGTCCATGGGGGAAACCCGGGAAACTGAGTCTCCCCACACAATAGCAGAGATTCTCATCTTGCATCCTCTCCTGAGCTAATGACAAAGGTGGATGTCCCGGGTGGGTGGGCCTGTGGAATGGGAGAGGGGAGGAAGTCTATTGTCATGCAGAGGGACATGGAAAGACTTGTCTGAAGCTTATCCCCTGCACTGGGGTCAGGTCGGGAAGGGACGGCACAGAGGTGAGCAGGAACCAACCGGCCTGTCTGTGGTGGGGCTGGCCCTGGGGCAGGCGTGGGGGTGATGGCTGGAAGTGGGATGGCGCGTGAGTTGGCACAAGCCAGCGGTGGAGGCAGAGACTCAGAGGTCAGGGATCTCTCTCTCTGTCTCTGTCTCTCTCTCTCTCCCTCAGGGAGCTGAGGAGAGTAAGGTGGCGCCCCCTGCCCACCTCGCCTACCTCTCCATGGGCCCTTCTTTCTCTGGCCACTCCGGGAGCCCTGCGGGCTTGGGTTCAACCCCCCACACACCGCACAGGCCAAGGGCGCATGCGCGACCGCCGGGGCCTAGGGCTGGCCTCGGGGGGCGGGGGGGTCCTCAGTGAAGGCCCCGCCCTCCCTCCAGGCTCTGACCCAGCTGCAGCTCTTCCATCGCCGCCCTTCTGGACTCGGCTTCAGCTGTCTCCCTCCCCTCCCCCACTCCCACTCAGCTTGCAGGCCGCTTCCCTGCCTTGAAAGCATGGCTCTGGCCCTGAGGGCCACAGACCTACTGGGCTTCAAGCTCAAGGCTCTGCCTGGGCCTGCTGCTTCGGCCAGGGGCTCATTTTTTCCTGGAAAGACAAAGCCATGGCCTCACCCCACGCCTGCACTTTGCCACGGCAGGCAGCCCAGATGTAGGAAAGGCTCTGTGGAGTCAGAAGTGCCGAGACAGGCAGATGGCACCAGAGGGTTTGGGGGCCAGGGCGCAACTGGGCTAGCCCCTCCTCCCGGGAGTCGGGGAGGCCCGGCCTTCCTAGTGCCCAGGCCACGGCTCCGGGGAGAAACCCGCCATGGAGGGCACGCGGGAGGCCCTCTGCCTGAGGTGGCAGGTGTCACGCCAGGGCCACTGCAAGCCTGGCTCGGCTTGCCTGCTTTCTCCAAAGGAGGCTGGCCGACCAGCCGAACCTGGCACCTGGGCCAGGCCCCTTCCAAGGGGACGAGTTCCAGAGGCTAGAGCCCTGGGGGCGGCTGCCAAGTCTCCTGGGGCGTGTGCTGGGCCCCCGTCAGAGGAGGAAGCAGCCTGCTAAACGGTGTGCCAGGCCAGAGATCTGGAGGCATCCCACACTCGGGTCCCTGTCCTGCCCAGGCCCCCCGAGGGAGGACGATGGTCGGGCAGTGGCGAGCGGGGTGGGGCTGGCGCCGAGCCTGCCCTTGGATGCCCCGGGGAAGGGCGCCGGGGGATGGGCTGCCCCTGGCCATGTCTGAGGGACCGACCCGGCTCGGGGCTGTCGGGGGCAGAGAGAGAACCCCCCTCCGCCCTTTCCCTTCAGGTTCTTAGGGCTGGCCAAATCCTTCCCAAGACAGCTTGTCTGGAGAAAATCAGACCCAGCTGAAGAACATGTGTCCATGGGGGAAACCCGGGAAACTGAGTCTCCCCACACAATAGCAGAGATTCTCATCTTGCATCCTCTCCTGAGCTAATGACAAAGGTGGATGTCCCGGGTGGGTGGGCCTGTGGAATGGGAGAGGGGAGGAAGTCTATTGTCATGCAGAGGGACATGGAAAGACTTGTCTGAAGCTTATCCCCTGCACTGGGGTCAGGTCGGGAAGGGACGGCACAGAGGTGAGCAGGAACCAACCGGCCTCTCTGTGGTGGGGCTGGCCCCGGAGCAGGCGTGGGGGTGATGGCTGGAAGTGGGATGGCGCGTGAGTTGGCACCAGCCAGCGGTGGAGGCAGAGACTCAGAGGTCAGGGATCTCTCTCTCTGTCTCTGTCTCTCTCTCTCTCCCTCAGGGAGCTGAGGAGAGTAAGGTGGCGCCCCCTGCCCACCTCGCCTACCTCTCCATGGGCCCTTCTTTCTCTGGCCGCTCCGGGAGCCCTGCGGGCTTGGGTTCAACCCCCCACACACCGCACAGGCCAAGGGCGCATGCGCGACCGCCGGGGCCTAGGGCTGGCCTCGGGCGGCAGGGGGGTCCTCAGTGAAGGCCCCGCCCTCCCTCCAGGCTCTGACCCAGCTGCAGCTCTTCCATCGCCGCCCTTCTGGACTCGGCTTCAGCTGTCTCCCTCCCCTCCCCCACTCCCACTCAGCTTGCAGGCCGCTTCCCTGCCTTGAAAGCATGGCTCTGGCCCTGAGGGCCACAGACCTACTGGGCTTCAAGCTCAAGGCTCTGCCTGGGCCTGCTGCTTCGGCCAGGGGCTCATTTTTTCCTGGAAAGACAAAGCCATGGCCTCACCCCACGCCTGCACTTTGCCACGGCAGGCAGCCCAGATGTAGGAAAGGCTCTGTGGAGTCAGAAGTGCCGAGACAGGCAGATGGCACCAGAGGGTTTGGGGGCCAGGGCGCAACTGGGCTAGCCCCTCCTCCCGGGAGTCGGGGAGGCCCGGCCTTCCTAGTGCCCAGGCCACGGCTCCGGGGAGAAACCCGCCATGGAGGGCACGCGGGAGGCCCTCTGCCTGAGGTGGCAGGTGTCACGCCAGGGCCACTGCAAGCCTGGCTCGGCTTGCCTGCTTTCTCCAAAGGAGGCTGGCCGACCAGCCGAACCTGGCACCTGGGCCAGCACCCTTCCAAGGGGACGAGTTCCAGAGGCTAGAGCCCTGGGGGCGGCTGCCAAGTCTCCTGGGGCGTGTGCTGGGCCCCCGTCAGAGGAGGAAGCAGCCTGCTAAACGGTGTGCCAGGCCAGAGATCTGGAGGCATCCCACACTCGGGTCCCTGTCCTGCCCAGGCCCCCCGAGGGAGGACGATGGTCGGGCAGTGGCGAGCGGGGTGGGGCTGGCGCCGAGCCTGCCCTTGGATGCCCCGGGGAAGGGCGCCGGGGGATGGGCTGCCCCTGGCCATGTCTGAGGGACCGACCCGGCTCGGGGCTGTCGGGGGCAGAGAGAGAACCCCCCTCCGCCCTTTCCCTTCAGGTTCTTAGGGCTGGCCAAATCCTTCCCAAGACAGCTTGTCTGGAGAAAATCAGACCCAGCTGAAGAACATGTGTCCATGGGGGAAACCCGGGAAACTGAGTCTCCCCACACAATAGCAGAGATTCTCATCTTGCATCCTCTCCTGAGCTAATGACAAAGGTGGATGTCCCGGGTGGGTGGGCCTGTGGAATGGGAGAGGGGAGGAAGTCTATTGTCATGCAGAGGGACATGGAAAGACTTGTCTGAAGCTTATCCCCTGCACTGGGGTCAGGTCGGGAAGGGACGGCACAGAGGTGAGCAGGAACCAACCGGCCTCTCTGTGGTGGGGCTGGCCCCGGAGCAGGCGTGGGGGTGATGGCTGGAAGTGGGATGGCGCGTGAGTTGGCACCAGCCAGCGGTGGAGGCAGAGACTCAGAGGTCAGGGATCTCTCTCTCTGTCTCTGTCTCTCTCTCTCTCCCTCAGGGAGCTGAGGAGAGTAAGGTGGCGCCCCCTGCCCACCTCGCCTACCTCTCCATGGGCCCTTCTTTCTCTGGCCGCTCCGGGAGCCCTGCGGGCTTGGGTTCAACCCCCCACACACCGCACAGGCCAAGGGCGCATGCGCGACCGCCGGGGCCTAGGGCTGGCCTCGGGGGGCAGGGGGGTCCTCAGTGAAGGCCCCGCCCTCCCTCCAGGCTCTGACCCAGCTGCAGCTCTTCCATCGCCGCCCTTCTGGACTCGGCTTCAGCTGTCTCCCTCCCCTCCCCCACTCCCACTCAGCTTGCAGGCCGCTTCCCTGCCTTGAAAGCATGGCTCTGGCCCTGAGGGCCACAGACCTACTGGGCTTCAAGCTCAAGGCTCTGCCTGGGCCTGCTGCTTCGGCCAGGGGCTCATTTTTTCCTGGAAAGACAAAGCCATGGCCTCACCCCACGCCTGCACTTTGCCACGGCAGGCAGCCCAGATGTAGGAAAGGCTCTGTGGAGTCAGAAGTGCCGAGACAGGCAGATGGCACCAGAGGGTTTGGGGGCCAGGGCGCAACTGGGCTAGCCCCTCCTCCCGGGAGTCGGGGAGGCCCGGCCTTCCTAGTGCCCAGGCCACGGCTCCGGGGAGAAACCCGCCATGGAGGGCACGCGGGAGGCCCTCTGCCTGAGGTGGCAGGTGTCACGCCAGGGCCACTGCAAGCCTGGCTCGGCTTGCCTGCTTTCTCCAAAGGAGGCTGGCCGACCAGCCGAACCTGGCACCTGGGCCAGGCCCCTTCCAAGGGGACGAGTTCCAGAGGCTAGAGCCCTGGGGGCGGCTGCCAAGTCTCCTGGGGCGTGTGCTGGGCCCCCGTCAGAGGAGGAAGCAGCCTGCTAAACGGTGTGCCAGGCCAGAGATCTGGAGGCATCCCACACTCGGGTCCCTGTCCTGCCCAGGCCCCCCGAGGGAGGACGATGGTCGGGCAGTGGCGAGCGGGGTGGGGCTGGCGCCGAGCCTGCCCTTGGATGCCCCGGGGAAGGGCGCCGGGGGATGGGCTGCCCCTGGCCATGTCTGAGGGACCGACCCGGCTCGGGGCTGTCGGGGGCAGAGAGAGAACCCCCCTCCGCCCTTTCCCTTCAGGTTCTTAGGGCTGGCCAAATCCTTCCCAAGACAGCTTGTCTGGAGAAAATCAGACCCAGCTGAAGAACATGTGTCCATGGGGGAAACCCGGGAAACTGAGTCTCCCCACACAATAGCAGAGATTCTCATCTTGCATCCTCTCCTGAGCTAATGACAAAGGTGGATGTCCCGGGTGGGTGGGCCTGTGGAATGGGAGAGGGGAGGAAGTCTATTGTCATGCAGAGGGACATGGAAAGACTTGTCTGAAGCTTATCCCCTGCACTGGGGTCAGGTCGGGAAGGGACGGCACAGAGGTGAGCAGGAACCAACCGGCCTGTCTGTGGTGGGGCTGGCCCTGGGGCAGGCGTGGGGGTGATGGCTGGAAGTGGGATGGCGCGTGAGTTGGCACCAGCCAGCGGTGGAGGCAGAGACTCAGAGGTCAGGGATCTCTCTCTCTGTCTCTGTCTCTCTCTCTCTCCCTCAGGGAGCTGAGGAGAGTAAGGTGGCGCCCCCTGCCCACCTCGCCTACCTCTCCATGGGCCCTTCTTTCTCTGGCCACTCCGGGAGCCCTGCGGGCTTGGGTTCAACCCCCCACACACCGCACAGGCCAAGGGCGCATGCGCGACCGCCGGGGCCTAGGGCTGGCCTCGGGGGGCGGGGGGGTCCTCAGTGAAGGCCCCGCCCTCCCTCCAGGCTCTGACCCAGCTGCAGCTCTTCCATCGCCGCCCTTCTGGACTCGGCTTCAGCTGTCTCCCTCCCCTCCCCCACTCCCACTCAGCTTGCAGGCCGCTTCCCTGCCTTGAAAGCATGGCTCTGGCCCTGAGGGCCACAGACCTACTGGGCTTCAAGCTCAAGGCTCTGCCTGGGCCTGCTGCTTCGGCCAGGGGCTCATTTTTTCCTGGAAAGACAAAGCCATGGCCTCACCCCACGCCTGCACTTTGCCACGGCAGGCAGCCCAGATGTAGGAAAGGCTCTGTGGAGTCAGAAGTGCCGAGACAGGCAGATGGCACCAGAGGGTTTGGGGGCCAGGGCGCAACTGGGCTAGCCCCTCCTCCCGGGAGTCGGGGAGGCCCGGCCTTCCTAGTGCCCAGGCCACGGCTCCGGGGAGAAACCCGCCATGGAGGGCACGCGGGAGGCCCTCTGCCTGAGGTGGCAGGTGTCACGCCAGGGCCACTGCAAGCCTGGCTCGGCTTGCCTGCTTTCTCCAAAGGAGGCTGGCCGACCAGCCGAACCTGGCACCTGGGCCAGGACCCTTCCAAGGGGACGAGTTCCAGAGGCTAGAGCCCTGGGGGCGGCTGCCAAGTCTCCTGGGGCGTGTGCTGGGCCCCCGTCAGAGGAGGAAGCAGCCTGCTAAACGGTGTGCCAGGCCAGAGATCTGGAGGCATCCCACACTCGGGTCCCTGTCCTGCCCAGGCCCCCCGAGGGAGGACGATGGTCGGGCAGTGGCGAGCGGGGTGGGGCTGGCGCCGAGCCTGCCCTTGGATGCCCCGGGGAAGGGCGCCGGGGGATGGGCTGCCCCTGGCCATGTCTGAGGGACCGACCCGGCTCGGGGCTGTCGGGGGCAGAGAGAGAACCCCCCTCCGCCCTTTCCCTTCAGGTTCTTAGGGCTGGCCAAATCCTTCCCAAGACAGCTTGTCTGGAGAAAATCAGACCCAGCTGAAGAACATGTGTCCATGGGGGAAACCCGGGAAACTGAGTCTCCCCACACAATAGCAGAGATTCTCATCTTGCATCCTCTCCTGAGCTAATGACAAAGGTGGATGTCCCGGGTGGGTGGGCCTGTGGAATGGGAGAGGGGAGGAAGTCTATTGTCATGCAGAGGGACATGGAAAGACTTGTCTGAAGCTTATCCCCTGCACTGGGGTCAGGTCGGGAAGGGACGGCACAGAGGTGAGCAGGAACCAACCGGCCTGTCTGTGGTGGGGCTGGCCCTGGGGCAGGCGTGGGGGTGATGGCTGGAAGTGGGATGGCGCGTGAGTTGGCACCAGCCAGCGGTGGAGGCAGAGACTCAGAGGTCAGGGATCTCTCTCTCTGTCTCTGTCTCTCTCTCTCTCCCTCAGGGAGCTGAGGAGAGTAAGGTGGCGCCCCCTGCCCACCTCGCCTACCTCTCCATGGGCCCTTCTTTCTCTGGCCACTCCGGGAGCCCTGCGGGCTTGGGTTCAACCCCCCACACACCGCACAGGCCAAGGGCGCATGCGCGACCGCCGGGGCCTAGGGCTGGCCTCGGGGGGCGGGGGGGTCCTCAGTGAAGGCCCCGCCCTCCCTCCAGGCTCTGACCCAGCTGCAGCTCTTCCATCGCCGCCCTTCTGGACTCGGCTTCAGCTGTCTCCCTCCCCTCCCCCACTCCCACTCAGCTTGCAGGCCGCTTCCCTGCCTTGAAAGCATGGCTCTGGCCCTGAGGGCCACAGACCTACTGGGCTTCAAGCTCAAGGCTCTGCCTGGGCCTGCTGCTTCGGCCAGGGGCTCATTTTTTCCTGGAAAGACAAAGCCATGGCCTCACCCCACGCCTGCACTTTGCCACGGCAGGCAGCCCTGATGTAGGAAAGGCTCTGTGGAGTCAGAAGTGCCGAGACAGGCAGATGGCACCAGAGGGTTTGGGGGCCAGGGCGCAACTGGGCTAGCCCCTCCTCCCGGGAGTCGGGGAGGCCCGGCCTTCCTAGTGCCCAGGCCACGGCTCCGGGGAGAAACCCGCCATGGAGGGCACGCGGGAGGCCCTCTGCCTGAGGTGGCAGGTGTCACGCCAGGGCCACTGCAAGCCTGGCTCGGCTTGCCTGCTTTCTCCAAAGGAGGCTGGCCGACCAGCCGAACCTGGCACCTGGGCCAGGCCCCTTCCAAGGGGACGAGTTCCAGAGGCTAGAGCCCTGGGGGCGGCTGCCAAGTCTCCTGGGGCGTGTGCTGGGCCCCCGTCAGAGGAGGAAGCAGCCTGGTAAACGGTGTGCCAGGCCTGAGATCTGGAGGCCTCCCACAGCCGGGTCCCTGTCCTGCCCAGGCCCCCCGAGGGAGGACGATGGTCGGGCAGTGGCGAGCGGGGTGGGGCTGGCGCCGAGCCTGCCCTTGGATGCCCCGGGGAAGGGCGCCGGGGGATGGGCTGCCCCTGGCCAGGTCTGAGGGACCGACCCGGCTCGGGGCTGTCGGGGGCAGAGAGAGAACCCCCCTCCGCCCTTTCCCTTCAGGTTCTTAGGGCTGGCCAAATCCTTCCCAAGACAGCTTGTCTGGAGAAAATCAGACCCAGCTGAAGAACATGTGTCCATGGGGGAAACCCGGGAAACTGAGTCTCCCCACACAATAGCAGAGATTCTCATCTTGCATCCTCTCCTGAGCTAATGACAAAGGTGGATGTCCCGGGTGGGCCTGTGGAATGGGAGAGGGGAGGAAGTCTATTGTCATGCAGAGGGACATGGAAAGACTTGTCTGAAGCTTATCCCCTGCACTGGGGTCAGGTCGGGAAGGGACGGCACAGAGGTGAGCAGGAACCAACCGGCCTGTCTGTGGTGGGGCTGGCCCCGAGGCAGGCGTGGGGGTGATGGCTGGAAGTGGGATGGCGGCCTGTCTGTGGTGGGGCTGGCCCCGAGGCAGGCGTGGGGGTGATGGCTGGAAGTGGGATGGCGCGTGAGTTGGCACCAGCCAGCGGTGGAGGCAGAGACTCAGAGGTCAGGGATCTCTCTCTCTGTCTCTGTCTCTCTCTCTCTCCCTCAGGGAGCTGAGGAGAGTAAGGTGGCGCCCCCTGCCCACCTCGCCTACCTCTCCATGGGCCCTTCTTTCTCTGGCCGCTCCGGGAGCCCTGCGGGCTTGGGTTCAACCCCCCACACACCGCACAGGCCAAGGGCGCATGCGTGACCGCCTGGGCCTAGGGCTGGCCTCGGGGGGGGGGGGGGTCCTCAGTGAAGGCCCCGCCCTCCCTCCAGGCTCTGACCCAGCTGCAGCTCTTCCATCGCCGCCCTTCTGGACTGGGCTTCAGCTGTCTCCCTCCCCTCCCCCACTCCCACTCAGCTTGCAGGCCGCTTCCCTGCCTTGAAAGCATGGCTCTGGCCCTGAGGGCCACAGACCTACTGGGCTTCAAGCTCAAGGCTCTGCCTGGGCCTGCTGCTTCGGCCAGGGGCTCATTTTTTCCTGGAAAGACAAAACCATGGCCTCACCCCACGCCTGCACTTTGCCACGGCAGGCAGCCCAGATGTAGGAAAGGCTCTGTGGAGTCAGAAGTGCCGAGACAGGCAGATGGCACCAGAGGGTTTGGGGGCCAGGGCGCAACTGGGCTAGCCCCTCCTCCCGGGAGTCGGGGAGGCCCGGCCTTCCTAGTGCCCAGGCCACGGCTCCGGGGAGAAACCCGCCATGGAGGGCACGCGGGAGGCCCTCTGCCTGAGGTGGCAGGTGTCACGCCAGGGCCACTGCAAGCCTGGCTCGGCTTGCCTGCTTTCTCCAATGGAGGCTGGCCGACCAGCCGAACCTGGCACCTGGGCCAGGCCCCTTCCAAGGGGACGAGTTCCAGAGGCTAGAGCCCTGGGGCCGGCTGCCAAGTCTCCTGGGGCGTGTGCTGGGCCCCCGTCAGAGGAGGAAGCAGCCTGGTAAACGGTGTGCCAGGCCTGAGATCTGGAGGCCTCCCACAGCCGGGTCCCTGTCCTGCCCAGGCCCCCCGAGGGAGGACGATGGTCGGGCAGTGGCGAGCGGGGTGGGGCTGGCGCCCAGCCTGCCCTTGGATGCCCCGGGGAAGGGCGCCGGGGGATGGGCTGCCCCTGGCCAGGTCTGAGGGACCGACCCAGCTCGGGGCTGTCGAGGGCAGAGAGAGAACCCCCCTCCGCCCGTTCCCTTCAGGTTCTTAGGGCTGGCCAAATCCTTCCCAAGACAGCTTGTCTGGAGAAAATCAGACCCAGCTGAAGAACATGTGTCCATGGGGGAAACCCGGGAAACTGAGTCTCCCCACACAATAGCAGAGATTCTCATCTTGCATCCTCTCCTGAGCTAATGACAAAGGTGGATGTCCCGGGTGGGCCTGTGGAATGGGAGAGGGGAGGAAGTCTATTGTCATGCAGAGGGACATGGAAAGACTTGTCTGAAGCTTATCCCCTGCACTGGGGTCAGGTCGGGAAGGGACGGCACAGAGGTGAGCAGGAACCAACCGGCCTGTCTGTGGTGGGGCTGGCCCCGAGGCAGGCGTGGGGGTGATGGCTGGAAGTGGGATGGCGCGTGAGTTGGCACCAGCCAGCGGTGGAGGCAGAGACTCAGAGGTCAGGGATCTCTCTTTCTGTCTCTGTCTCTCTCTCTCTCCCTCAGGGAGCTGAGGAGAGTAAGGTGGCGCCCCCTGCCCACCTCGCCTACCTCTCCATGGGCCCTTCTTTCTCTGGCCGCTCCGGGAGCCCTGCGGGCTTGGGTTCAACCCCCCACACACCGCACAGGCCAAGGGCGCATGCGTGACCGCCGGGGCCTAGGGCTGGCCTCGGGGGGGGGGGGTCCTCAGTGAAGGCCCCGCCCTCCCTCCAGGCTCTGACCCAGCTGCAGCTCTTCCATCGCCGCCCTTCTGGACTCGGCTTCAGCTGTCTCCCTCCCCTCCCCCACTCCCACTCAGCTTGCAGGCCGCTTCCCTGCCTTGAAAGCATGGCTCTGGCCCTGAGGGCCACAGACCTACTGGGCTTCAAGCTCAAGGCTCTGCCTGGGCCTGCTGCTTCGGCCAGGGGCTCATTTTTTCCTGGAAAGACAAAACCATGGCCTCACCCCACGCCTGCACTTTGCCACGGCAGGCAGCCCAGATGTAGGAAAGGCTCTGTGGAGTCAGAAGTGCCGAGACAGGCAGATGGCACCAGAGGGTTTGGGGGCCAGGGCGCAACTGGGCTAGCCCCTCCTCCGGGAGTCGGGGAGGCCCGGCCTTCCTAGTGCCCAGGCCACGGCTCCGGGGGAGAAACCCGCCATGGAGGGCACGCGGGAGGCCCTCTGCCTGAGGTGGCAGGTGTCACGCCAGGGCCACTGCAAGCCTGGCTCGGCTTGCCTGCTTTCTCCAAAGGAGGCTGGCCGACCAGCCGAACCTGGCACCTGGGCCAGGCCCCTTCCAAGGGGACGAGTTCCAGAGGCTAGAGCCCTGGGGGCGGCTGCCAAGTCTCCTGGGGCGTGTGCTGGGCCCCCGTCAGAGGAGGAAGCAGCCTGGTAAACGGTGTGCCAGGCCTGAGATCTGGAGGCCTCCCACAGCCGGGTCCCTGTCCTGCCCAGGCCCCCCGAGGGAGGACGATGGTCGGGCAGTGGCGAGCGGGGTGGGGCTGGCGCCGAGCCTGCCCTTGGATGCCCCGGGGAAGGGCGCCGGGGGATGGGATGCCCCTGGCCAGGTCTGAGGGACCGACCCAGCTCGGGGCTGTCGGGGGCAGAGAGAGAACCCCCCTCCGCCCTTTCCCTTCAGGTTCTTAGGGCTGGCCAAATCCTTCCCAAGACAGCTTGTCTGGAGAAAATCAGACCCAGCTGAAGAACATGTGTCCATGGGGGAAACCCGGGAAACTGAGTCTCCCCACACAATAGCAGAGATTCTCATCTTGCATCCTCTCCTGAGCTAATGACAAAGGTGGATGTCCCGGGGTGGGCCTGTGGAATGGGAGAGGGGAGGAAGTCTATTGTCATGCAGAGGGACATGGAAAGACTTGTCTGAAGCTTATCCCCTGCACTGGGGTCAGGTCGGGAAGGGACGGCACAGAGGTGAGCAGGAACCAACCGGCCTGTCTGTGGTGGGGCTGGCCCCAAGGCAGGCGTGGGGGTGATGGCTGGAAGTGGGATGGCGCGTGAGTTGGCACCAGCCAGCGGTGGAGGCAGAGACTCAGAGGTCAGGGATCTCTCTCTCTGTCTCTGTCTCTCTCTCTCTCCCTCAGGGAGCTGAGGAGAGTAAGGTGACGCCCCCTGCCCACCTCGCCTACCTCTCCATGGGCCCTTCTTTCTCTGGCCGCTCCGGGAGCCCTGCGGGCTTGGGTTCAAGCCCCCACACACCGCACAGGCCAAGGGCGCATGCGCGACCGCCGGGGCCTAGGGCTGGCCTCGGGGGGCGGGGGGTCCTCAGTGAAGGCCCCGCCCTCCCTCCAGGCTCTGACCCAGCTGCAGCTCTTCCATCGCCGCCCTTCTGGACTCGGCTTCAGCTGTCTCCCTCCCCTCCCCCACTCCCACTCAGCTTGCAGGCCGCTTCCCTGCCTTGAAAGCATGGCTCTGGCCCTGAGGGCCACAGACCTACTGGGCTTCAAGCTCAAGGCTCTGCCTGGGCCTGCTGCTTCGGCCAGGGGCTCATTTTTTCCTGGAAAGACAAAACCATGGCCTCACCCCACGCCTGCACTTTGCCACGGCAGGCAGCCCAGATGTAGGAAAGGCTCTGTGGAGTCAGAAGTGCCGAGACAGGCAGATGGCACCAGAGGGTTTGGGGGCCAGGGCGCAACTGGGCTAGCCCCTCCTCCCGGGAGTCGGGGAGGCCCGGCATTCCTAGTGCCCAGGCCACGGCTCCGGGGAGAAACCCGCCATGGAGGGCACGCGGGAGGCCCTCTGCCTGAGGTGGCAGGTGTCACGCCAGGGCCACTGCAAGCCTGGCTCGGCTTGCCTGCTTTCTCCAAAGGAGGCTGGCCGACCAGCCGAACCTGGCACCTGGGCCAGGCCCCTTCCAAGGGGACGAGTTCCAAAGGCTAGAGCCCTGGGGGCGGCTGCCAAGTCTCCTGGGGCGTGTGCTGGGCCCCCGTCAGAGGAGGAAGCAGCCTGGTAAACGGTGTGCCAGGCCTGAGATCTGGAGGCCTCCCACAGCCGGGTCCCTGTCCTGCCCAGGCCCCCCGAGGGAGGACGATGGTCGGGCAGTGGCGAGCGGGGTGGGGCTGGCGCCCAGCCTGCCCTTGGATGCCCCGGGGAAGGGCGCCGGGGGATGGGCTGCCCCTGGCCAGGTCTGAGGGACCGACCCAGCTCGGGGCTGTCGGGGGCAGAGAGAGAACCCCCCTCCGCCCGTTCCCTTCAGGTTCTTAGGGCTGGCCAAATCCTTCCCAAGACAGCTTGTCTGGAGAAAATCAGACCCAGCTGAAGAACATGTGTCCATGGGGGAAACCCGGGAAACTGAGTCTCCCCACACAATAGCAGAGATTCTCATCTTGCATCCTCTCCTGAGCTAATGACAAAGGTGGATGTCCCGGGTGGGCCTGTGGAATGGGAGAGGGGAGGAAGTCTATTGTCATGCAGAGGGACATGGAAAGACTTGTCTGAAGCTTATCCCCTGCACTGGGGTCAGGTCGGGAAGGGACGGCACAGAGGTGAGCAGGAACCAACCGGCCTGTCTGTGGTGGGGCTGGCCCCGAGGCAGGCGTGGGGGTGATGGCTGGAAGTGGGATGGCGCGTGAGTTGGCACCAGCCAGCGGTGGAGGCAGAGACTCAGAGGTCAGGGATCTCTCTCTCTGTCTCTGTCTCTCTCTCTCTCCCTCAGGGAGCTGAGGAGAGTAAGGTGACGCCCCCTGCCCACCTCGCCTACCTCTCCATGGGCCCTTCTTTCTCTGGCCGCTCCGGGAGCCCTGCGGGCTTGGGTTCAAGCCCCCACACACCGCACAGGCCAAGGGCGCATGCGCGACCGCCGGGGCCTAGGGCTGGCCTCGGGGGGCGGGGGGTCCTCAGTGAAGGCCCCGCCCTCCCTCCAGGCTCTGACCCAGCTGCAGCTCTTCCATCGCCGCCCTTCTGGACTCGGCTTCAGCTGTCTCCCTCCCCTCCCCCCACTCCCACTCAGCTTGCAGGCCGCTTCCCTGCCTTGAAAGCATGGCTCTGGCCCTGAGGGCCACAGACCTACTGGGCTTCAAGCTCAAGGCTCTGCCTGGGCCTGCTGCTTCGGCCAGGGGCTCATTTTTTCCTGGAAAGACAAAACCATGGCCTCACCCCACGCCTGCACTTTGCCACGGCAGGCAGCCCAGATGTAGGAAAGGCTCTGTGGAGTCAGAAGTGCCGAGACAGGCAGATGGCACCAGAGGGTTTGGGGGCCAGGGCGCAACTGGGCTAGCCCCTCCTCCCGGGAGTCGGGGAGGCCCGGCATTCCTAGTGCCCAGGCCACGGCTCCGGGGAGAAACCCGCCATGGAGGGCACGCGGGAGGCCCTCTGCCTGAGGTGGCAGGTGTCACGCCAGGGCCACTGCAAGCCTGGCTCGGCTTGCCTGCTTTCTCCAAAGGAGGCTGGCCGACCAGCCGAACCTGGCACCTGGGCCAGGCCCCTTCCAAGGGGACGAGTTCCAAAGGCTAGAGCCCTGGGGGCGGCTGCCAAGTCTCCTGGGGCGTGTGCTGGGCCCCCGTCAGAGGAGGAAGCAGCCTGGTAAACGGTGTGCCAGGCCTGAGATCTGGAGGCCTCCCACAGCCGGGTCCCTGTCCTGCCCAGGCCCCCCGAGGGAGGACGATGGTCGGGCAGTGGCGAGCGGGGTGGGGCTGGCGCCCAGCCTGCCCTTGGATGCCCCGGGGAAGGGCGCCGGGGGATGGGCTGCCCCTGGCCAGGTCTGAGGGACCGACCCAGCTCGGGGCTGTCGGGGGCAGAGAGAGAACCCCCCTCCGCCCGTTCCCTTCAGGTTCTTAGGGCTGGCCAAATCCTTCCCAAGACAGCTTGTCTGGAGAAAATCAGACCCAGCTGAAGAACATGTGTCCATGGGGGAAACCCGGGAAACTGAGTCTCCCCACACAATAGCAGAGATTCTCATCTTGCATCCTCTCCTGAGCTAATGACAAAGGTGGATGTCCCGGGTGGGCCTGTGGAATGGGAGAGGGGAGGAAGTCTATTGTCATGCAGAGGGACATGGAAAGACTTGTCTGAAGCTTATCCCCTGCACTGGGGTCAGGTCGGGAAGGGACGGCACAGAGGTGAGCAGGAACCAACCGGCCTGTCTGTGGTGGGGCTGGCCCCGAGGCAGGCGTGGGGGTGATGGCTGGAAGTGGGATGGCGCGTGAGTTGGCACCAGCCAGCGGTGGAGGCAGAGACTCAGAGGTCAGGGATCTCTCTCTCTGTCTCTGTCTCTCTCTCTCTCCCTCAGGGAGCTGAGGAGAGTAAGGTGGCGCCCCCTGCCCACCTCGCCTACCTCTCCATGGGCCCTTCTTTCTCTGGCCGCTCCGGGAGCCCTGCGGGCTTGGGTTCAACCCCCCACACACCGCACAGGCCAAGGGCGCATGCGTGACCGCCGGGGCCTAGGGCTGGCCTCGGGGGGGGGGGGTCCTCAGTGAAGGCCCCGCCCTCCCTCCAGGCTCTGACCCAGCTGCAGCTCTTCCATCGCCGCCCTTCTGGACTCGGCTTCAGCTGTCTCCCTCCCCTCCCCCACTCCCACTCAGCTTGCAGGCCGCTTCCCTGCCTTGAAAGCATGGCTCTGGCCCTGAGGGCCACAGACCTACTGGGCTTCAAGCTCAAGGCTCTGCCTGGGCCTGCTGCTTCGGCCAGGGGCTCATTTTTTCCTGGAAAGACAAAACCATGGCCTCACCCCACGCCTGCACTTTGCCACGGCAGGCAGCCCAGATGTAGGAAAGGCTCTGTGGAGTCAGAAGTGCCGAGACAGGCAGATGGCACCAGAGGGTTTGGGGGCCAGGGCGCAACTGGGCTAGCCCCTCCTCCCGGGAGTCGGGGAGGCCCGGCCTTCCTAGTGCCCAGGCCACGGCTCCGGGGAGAAACCCGCCATGGAGGGCACGCGGGAGGCCCTCTGCCTGAGGTGGCAGGTGTCACGCCAGGGCCACTGCAAGCCTGGCTCGGCTTGCCTGCTTTCTCCAAAGGAGGCTGGCCGACCAGCCGAACCTGGCACCTGGGCCAGGCCCCTTCCAAGGGGACGAGTTCCAGAGGCTAGAGCCCTGGGGGCGGCTGCCAAGTCTCCTGGGGCGTGTGCTGGGCCCCCGTCAGAGGAGGAAGCAGCCTGGTAAACGGTGTGCCAGGCCTGAGATCTGGAGGCCTCCCACAGCCGGGTCCCTGTCCTGCCCAGGCCCCCCGAGGGAGGACGATGGTCGGGCAGTGGCGAGCGGGGTGGGGCTGGCGCCGAGCCTGCCCTTGGATGCCCCGGGGAAGGGCGCCGGGGGATGGGATGCCCCTGGCCAGGTCTGAGGGACCGACCCAGCTCGGGGCTGTCGGGGGCAGAGAGAGAACCCCCCTCCGCCCTTTCCCTTCAGGTTCTTAGGGCTGGCCAAATCCTTCCCAAGACAGCTTGTCTGGAGAAAATCAGACCCAGCTGAAGAACATGTGTCCATGGGGGAAACCCGGGAAACTGAGTCTCCCCACACAATAGCAGAGATTCTCATCTTGCATCCTCTCCTGAGCTAATGACAAAGGTGGATGTCCCGGGTGGGCCTGTGGAATGGGAGAGGGGAGGAAGTCTATTGTCATGCAGAGGGACATGGAAAGACTTGTCTGAAGCTTATCCCCTGCACTGGGGTCAGGTCTGGAAGGGACGGCACAGAGGTGAGCAGGAACCAACCGGCCTGTCTGTGGTGGGGCTGGCCCCAAGGCAGGCGTGGGGGTGATGGCTGGAAGTGGGATGGCGCGTGAGTTGGCACCAGCCAGCGGTGGAGGCAGAGACTCAGAGGTCAGGGATCTCTCTCTCTGTCTCTGTCTCTCTCTCTCTCCCTCAGGGAGCTGAGGAGAGTAAGGTGGCGCCCCCTGCCCACCTCGCCTACCTCTCCATGGGCCCTTCTTTCTCTGGCCGCTCCGGGAGCCCTGCGGCCTTGGGTTCAACCCCCCACACACCGCACAGGCCAAGGGCGCATGCGCGACCGCCGGGGCCTAGGGCTGGCCTCGGGGGGCGGGGGGTCCTCAGTGAAGGCCCCGCCCTCCCTCCAGGCTCTGACCCAGCTGCAGCTCTTCCATCGCCGCCCTTCTGGACTCGGCTTCAGCTGTCTCCCTCCCCTCCCCCACTCCCACTCAGCTTGCAGGCCGCTTCCCTGCCTTGAAAGCATGGCTCTGGCCCTGAGGGCCACAGACCTACTGGGCTTCAAGCTCAAGGCTCTGCCTGGGCCTGCTGCTTCGGCCAGGGGCTCATTTTTTCCTGGAAAGACAAAACCATGGCCTCACCCCACGCCTGCACTTTGCCACGGCAGGCAGCCCAGATGTAGGAAAGGCTCTGTGGAGTCAGAAGTGCCGAGACAGGCAGATGGCACCAGAGGGTTTGGGGGCCAGGGCGCAACTGGGCTAGCCCCTCCTCCCGGGAGTCGGGGAGGCCCGGCATTCCTAGTGCCCAGGCCACGGCTCCGGGGAGAAACCCGCCATGGAGGGCACGCGGGAGGCCCTCTGCCTGAGGTGGCAGGTGTCACGCCAGGGCCACTGCAAGCCTGGCTCGGCTTGCCTGCTTTCTCCAAAGGAGGCTGGGCCGACCAGCCGAACCTGGCACCTGGGCCAGGCCCCTTCCAAGGGGACGAGTTCCAAAGGCTAGAGCCCTGGGGGCGGCTGCCAAGTCTCCTGGGGCGTGTGCTGGGCCCCCGTCAGAGGAGGAAGCAGCCTGGTAAACGGTGTGCCAGGCCTGAGATCTGGAGGCCTCCCACAGCCGGGTCCCTGTCCTGCCCAGGCCCCCCGAGGGAGGACGATGGTCGGGCAGTGGCGAGCGGGGTGGGGCTGGCGCCCAGCCTGCCCTTGGATGCCCCGGGGAAGGGCGCCGGGGGATGGGCTGCCCCTGGCCAGGTCTGAGGGACCGACCCAGCTCGGGGCTGTCGGGGGCAGAGAGAGAACCCCCCTCCGCCCGTTCCCTTCAGGTTCTTAGGGCTGGCCAAATCCTTCCCAAGACAGCTTGTCTGGAGAAAATCAGACCCAGCTGAAGAACATGTGTCCATGGGGGAAACCCGGGAAACTGAGTCTCCCCACACAATAGCAGAGATTCTCATCTTGCATCCTCTCCTGAGCTAATGACAAAGGTGGATGTCCCGGGTGGGCCTGTGGAATGGGAGAGGGGAGGAAGTCTATTGTCATGCAGAGGGACATGGAAAGACTTGTCTGAAGCTTATCCCCTGCACTGGGGTCAGGTCGGGAAGGGACGGCACAGAGGTGAGCAGGAACCAACCGGCCTGTCTGTGGTGGGGCTGGCCCCGAGGCAGGCGTGGGGGTGATGGCTGGAAGTGGGATGGCGCGTGAGTTGGCACCAGCCAGCGGTGGAGGCAGAGACTCAGAGGTCAGGGATCTCTCTCTCTGTCTCTGTCTCTCTCTCTCTCCCTCAGGGAGCTGAGGAGAGTAAGGTGGCGCCCCCTGCCCACCTCGCCTACCTCTCCATGGGCCCTTCTTTCTCTGGCCGCTCCGGGAGCCCTGCGGGCTTGGGTTCAACCCCCCACACACCGCACAGGCCAAGGGCGCATGCGTGACCGCCGGGGCCTAGGGCTGGCCTCGGGGGGGGGGGGGGTCCTCAGTGAAGGCCCCGCCCTCCCTCCAGGCTCTGACCCAGCTGCAGCTCTTCCATCGCCGCCCTTCTGGACTCGGCTTCAGCTGTCTCCCTCCCCTCCCCCACTCCCACTCAGCTTGCAGGCCGCTTCCCTGCCTTGAAAGCATGGCTCTGGCCCTGAGGGCCACAGACCTACTGGGCTTCAAGCTCAAGGCTCTGCCTGGGCCTGCTGCTTCGGCCAGGGGCTCATTTTTTCCTGGAAAGACAAAACCATGGCCTCACCCCACGCCTGCACTTTGCCACGGCAGGCAGCCCAGATGTAGGAAAGGCTCTGTGGAGTCAGAAGTGCCGAGACAGGCAGATGGCACCAGAGGGTTTGGGGGCCAGGGCGCAACTGGGCTAGCCCCTCCTCCCGGGAGTCGGGGAGGCCCGGCCTTCCTAGTGCCCAGGCCACGGCTCCGGGGAGAAACCCGCCATGGAGGGCACGCGGGAGGCCCTCTGCCTGAGGTGGCAGGTGTCACGCCAGGGCCACTGCAAGCCTGGCTCGGCTTGCCTGCTTTCTCCAAAGGAGGCTGGCCGACCAGCCGAACCTGGCACCTGGGCCAGGCCCCTTCCAAGGGGACGAGTTCCAGAGGCTAGAGCCCTGGGGGCGGCTGCCAAGTCTCCTGGGGCGTGTGCTGGGCCCCCGTCAGAGGAGGAAGCAGCCTGGTAAACGGTGTGCCAGGCCTGAGATCTGGAGGCCTCCCACAGCCGGGTCCCTGTCCTGCCCAGGCCCCCCGAGGGAGGACGATGGTCGGGCAGTGGCGAGCGGGGTGGGGCTGGCGCCGAGCCTGCCCTTGGATGCCCCGGGGAAGGGCGCCGGGGGATGGGATGCCCCTGGCCAGGTCTGAGGGACCGACCCAGCTCGGGGCTGTCGGGGGCAGAGAGAGAACCCCCCTCCGCCCTTTCCCTTCAGGTTCTTAGGGCTGGCCAAATCCTTCCCAAGACAGCTTGTCTGGAGAAAATCAGACCCAGCTGAAGAACATGTGTCCATGGGGGAAACCCGGGAAACTGAGTCTCCCCACACAATAGCAGAGATTCTCATCTTGCATCCTCTCCTGAGCTAATGACAAAGGTGGATGTCCCGGGTGGGCCTGTGGAATGGGAGAGGGGAGGAAGTCTATTGTCATGCAGAGGGACATGGAAAGACTTGTCTGAAGCTTATCCCCTGCACTGGGGTCAGGTCTGGAAGGGACGGCACAGAGGTGAGCAGGAACCAACCGGCCTGTCTGTGGTGGGGCTGGCCCCAAGGCAGGCGTGGGGGTGATGGCTGGAAGTGGGATGGCGCGTGAGTTGGCACCAGCCAGCGGTGGAGGCAGAGACTCAGAGGTCAGGGATCTCTCTCTCTGTCTCTGTCTCTCTCTCTCTCCCTCAGGGAGCTGAGGAGAGTAAGGTGGCGCCCCCTGCCCACCTCGCCTACCTCTCCATGGGCCCTTCTTTCTCTGGCCGCTCCGGGAGCCCTGCGGCCTTGGGTTCAACCCCCCACACACCGCACAGGCCAAGGGCGCATGCGCGACCGCCGGGGCCTAGGGCTGGCCTCGGGGGGCGGGGGGTCCTCAGTGAAGGCCCCGCCCTCCCTCCAGGCTCTGACCCAGCTGCAGCTCTTCCATCGCCGCCCTTCTGGACTCGGCTTCAGCTGTCTCCCTCCCCTCCCCCACTCCCACTCAGCTTGCAGGCCGCTTCCCTGCCTTGAAAGCATGGCTCTGGCCCTGAGGGCCACAGACCTACTGGGCTTCAAGCTCAAGGCTCTGCCTGGGCCTGCTGCTTCGGCCAGGGGCTCATTTTTTCCTGGAAAGACAAAACCATGGCCTCACCCCACGCCTGCACTTTGCCACGGCAGGCAGCCCAGATGTAGGAAAGGCTCTGTGGAGTCAGAAGTGCCGAGACAGGCAGATGGCACCAGAGGGTTTGGGGGCCAGGGCGCAACTGGGCTAGCCCCTCCTCCCGGGAGTCGGGGAGGCCCGGCCTTCCTAGTGCCCAGGCCACGGCTCCGGGGAGAAACCCGCCATGGAGGGCACGCGGGAGGCCCTCTGCCTGAGGTGGCAGGTGTCACGCCAGGGCCACTGCAAGCCTGGCTCGGCTTGCCTGCTTTCTCCAAAGGAGGCTGGCCGACCAGCCGAACCTGGCACCTGGGCCAGGCCCCTTCCAAGGGGACGAGTTCCAGAGGCTAGAGCCCTGGGGCCGGCTGCCAAGTCTCCTGGGGCGTGTGCTGGGCCCCCGTCAGAGGAGGAAGCAGCCTGGTAAACGGTGTGCCAGGCCTGAGATCTGGAGGCCTCCCACAGCCGGGTCCCTGTCCTGCCCAGGCCCCCGAGGGAGGACGATGGTCGGGCAGTGGCGAGCGGGGTGGGGCTGGCGCCCAGCCTGCCCTTGGATGCCCCGGGGAAGGGCGCCGGGGGATGGGCTGCCCCTGGCCAGGTCTGAGGGACCGACCCAGCTCGGGGCTGTCGGGGGCAGAGAGAGAACCCCCCTCCGCCCTTTCCCTTCAGGTTCTTAGGGCTGGCCAAATCCTTCCCAAGACAGCTTGTCTGGAGAAAATCAGACCCAGCTGAAGAACATGTGTCCATGGGGGAAACCCGGGAAACTGAGTCTCCCCACACAATAGCAGAGATTCTCATCTTGCATCCTCTCCTGAGCTAATGACAAAGGTGCATGTCCCGGGTGGGCCTGTGGAATGGGAGAGGGGAGGAAGTCTATTGTCATGCAGAGGGACATGGAAAGACTTGTCTGAAGCTTATCCCCTGCACTGGGGTCAGGTCGGGAAGGGACGGCACAGAGGTGAGCAGGAACCAACCGGCCTGTCTGTGGTGGGGCTGGCCCCGAGGCAGGCGTGGGGGTGATGGCTGGAAGTGGGATGGCGCGTGAGTTGGCACCAGCCAGCGGTGGAGGCAGAGACTCAGAGGTCAGGGATCTCTCTCTCTGTCTCTGTCTCTCTCTCTCTCCCTCAGGGAGCTGAGGAGAGTAAGGTGGCGCCCCCTGCCCACCTCGCCTACCTCTCCATGGGCCCTTCTTTCTCTGGCCGCTCCGGGAGCCCTGCGGGCTTGGGTTCAACCCCCCACACACCGCACAGGCCAAGGGCGCATGCGCGACCGCCGGGGCCTAGGGCTGGCCTCGGGGGGCGGGGGGGTCCTCAGTGAAGGCCCCGCCCTCCCTCCAGGCTCTGACCCAGCTGCAGCTCTTCCATCGCCGCCCTTCTGGACTCGGCTTCAGCTGTCTCCCTCCCCTCCCCCACTCCCACTCAGCTTGCAGGCCGCTTCCCTGCCTTGAAAGCATGGCTCTGGCCCTGAGGGCCACAGACCTACTGGGCTTCAAGCTCAAGGCTCTGCCTGGGCCTGCTGCTTCGGCCAGGGGCTCATTTTTTCCTGGAAAGACAAAACCATGGCCTCACCCCACGCCTGCACTTTGCCACGGCAGGCAGCCCAGATGTAGGAAAGGCTCTGTGGAGTCAGAAGTGCCGAGACAGGCAGATGGCACCAGAGGGTTTGGGGGCCAGGGCGCAACTGGGCTAGCCCCTCCTCCCGGGAGTCGGGGAGGCCCGGCCTTCCTAGTGCCCAGGCCACGGCTCCGGGGAGAAACCCGCCATGGAGGGCACGCGGGAGGCCCTCTGCCTGAGGTGGCAGGTGTCACGCCAGGGCCACTGCAAGCCTGGCTCGGCTTGCCTGCTTTCTCCAAAGGAGGCTGGCCGACCAGCCGAACCTGGCACCTGGGCCAGGCCCCTTCCAAGGGGACGAGTTCCAGAGGCTAGAGCCCTGGGGGCGGCTGCCAAGTCTCCTGGGGCGTGTGCTGGGCCCCCGTCAGAGGAGGAAGCAGCCTGGTAAACGGTGTGCCAGGCCTGAGATCTGGAGGCCTCCCACAGCCGGGTCCCTGTCCTGCCCAGGCCCCCCGAGGGAGGACGATGGTCGGGCAGTGGCGAGCGGGGTGGGGCTGGCGCCCAGCCTGCCCTTGGATGCCCCGGGGAAGGGCGCCGGGGGATGGGCTGCCCCTGGCCAGGTCTGAGGGACCGACCCAGCTCGGGGCTGTCGGGGGCAGAGAGAGAACCCCCCTCCGCCCGTTCCCTTCAGGTTCTTAGGGCTGGCCAAATCCTTCCCAAGACAGCTTGTCTGGAGAAAATCAGACCCAGCTGAAGAACATGTGTCCATGGGGGAAACCCGGGAAACTGAGTCTCCCCACACAATAGCAGAGATTCTCATCTTGCATCCTCTCCTGAGCTAATGACAAAGGTGGATGTCCCGGGTGGGCCTGTGGAATGGGAGAGGGGAGGAAGTCTATTGTCATGCAGAGGGACATGGAAAGACTTGTCTGAAGCTTATCCCCTGCACTGGGGTCAGGTCGGGAAGGGACGGCACAGAGGTGAGCAGGAACCAACCGGCCTGTCTGTGGTGGGGCTGGCCCCGAGGCAGGCGTGGGGGTGATGGCTGGAAGTGGGATGGCGCGTGAGTTGGCACCAGCCAGCGGTGGAGGCAGAGACTCAGAGGTCAGGGATCTCTCTCTCTGTCTCTGTCTCTCTCTCTCTCCCTCTGGGAGCTGAGGAGAGTAAGGTGGCGCCCCCTGCCCACCTCGCCTACCTCTCCATGGGCCCTTCTTTCTCTGGCCGCTCCGGGAGCCCTGCGGGCTTGGGTTCAACCCCCCACACACCGCACAGGCCAAGGGCGCATGCGTGACCGCCGGGGCCTAGGGCTGGCCTCGGGGGGGGGGGGGTCCTCAGTGAAGGCCCCGCCCTCCCTCCAGGCTCTGACCCAGCTGCAGCTCTTCCATCGCCGCCCTTCTGGACTCGGCTTCAGCTGTCTCCCTCCCCTCCCCCACTCCCACTCAGCTTGCAGGCCGCTTCCCTGCCTTGAAAGCATGGCTCTGGCCCTGAGGGCCACAGACCTACTGGGCTTCAAGCTCAAGGCTCTGCCTGGGCCTGCTGCTTCGGCCAGGGGCTCATTTTTTCCTGGAAAGACAAAACCATGGCCTCACCCCACGCCTGCACTTTGCCACGGCAGGCAGCCCAGATGTAGGAAAGGCTCTGTGGAGTCAGAAGTGCCGAGACATGCAGATGGCACCAGAGGGTTTGGGGGCCAGGGCGCAACTGGGCTAGCCCCTCCTCCCGGGAGTCGGGGAGGCCCGGCCTTCCTAGTGCCCAGGCCACGGCTCCGGGGAGAAACCCGCCATGGAGGGCACGCGGGAGGCCCTCTGCCTGAGGTGGCAGGTGTCACGCCAGGGCCACTGCAAGCCTGGCTCGGCTTGCCTGCTTTCTCCAAAGGAGGCTGGCCGACCAGCCGAACCTGGCACCTGGGCCAGGCCCCTTCCAAGGGGACGAGTTCCAGAGGCTAGAGCCCTGGGGGCGGCTGCCAAGTCTCCTGGGGCGTGTGCTGGGCCCCCGTCAGAGGAGGAAGCAGCCTGGTAAACGGTGTGCCAGGCCTGAGATCTGGAGGCCTCCCACAGCCGGGTCCCTGTCCTGCCCAGGCCCCCCGAGGGAGGACGATGGTCGGGCAGTGGCGAGCGTGGTGGGGCTGGCGCCGAGCCTGCCCTTGGATGCCCCGGGGAAGGGCGCCGGGGGATGGGATGCCCCTGGCCAGGTCTGAGGGACCGACCCAGCTCGGGGCTGTCGGGGGCAGAGAGAGAACCCCCCTCCGCCCTTTCCCTTCAGGTTCTTAGGGCTGGCCAAATCCTTCCCAAGACAGCTTGTCTGGAGAAAATCAGACCCAGCTGAAGAACATGTGTCCATGGGGGAAACCCGGGAAACTGAGTCTCCCCACACAATAGCAGAGATTCTCATCTTGCATCCTCTCCTGAGCTAATGACAAAGGTGGATGTCCCGGGTGGGCCTGTGGAATGGGAGAGGGGAGGAAGTCTATTGTCATGCAGAGGGACATGGAAAGACTTGTCTGAAGCTTATCCCCTGCACTGGGGTCAGGTCTGGAAGGGACGGCACAGAGGTGAGCAGGAACCAACCGGCCTGTCTGTGGTGGGGCTGGCCCCAAGGCAGGCGTGGGGGTGATGGCTGGAAGTGGGATGGCGCGTGAGTTGGCACCAGCCAGCGGTGGAGGCAGAGACTCAGAGGTCAGGGATCTCTCTCTCTGTCTCTGTCTCTCTCTCTCTCCCTCAGGGAGCTGAGGAGAGTAAGGTGACGCCCCCTGCCCACCTCGCCTACCTCTCCGTGGGCCCTTCTTTCTCTGGCCGCTCCGGGAGCCCTGCGGGCTTGGGTTCAACCCCCCCACACACCGCACAGGCCAAGGGCGCATGCGCGACCGCCGGGGCCTAGGGCTGGCCTCGGGGGGCGGGGGGTCCTCAGTGAAGGCCCCGCCCTCCCTCCAGGCTCTGACCCAGCTGCAGCTCTTCCATCGCCGCCCTTCTGGACTCGGCTTCAGCTGTCTCCCTCCCCTCCCCCACTCCCACTCAGCTTGCAGGCCGCTTCCCTGCCTTGAAAGCATGGCTCTGGCCCTGAGGGCCACAGACCTACTGGGCTTCAAGCTCAAGGCTCTGCCTGGGCCTGCTGCTTCGGCCAGGGGCTCATTTTTTCCTGGAAAGACAAAACCATGGCCTCACCCCACGCCTGCACTTTGCCACGGCAGGCAGCCCAGATGTAGGAAAGGCTCTGTGGAGTCAGAAGTGCCGAGACAGGCAGATGGCACCAGAGGGTTTGGGGGCCAGGGCGCAACTGGGCTAGCCCCTCCTCCCGGGAGTCGGGGAGGCCCGGCCTTCCTAGTGCCCAGGCCACGGCTCCGGGGAGAAACCCGCCATGGAGGGCACGCGGGAGGCCCTCTGCCTGAGGTGGCAGGTGTCACGCCAGGGCCACTGCAAGCCTGGCTCGGCTTGCCTGCTTTCTCCAAAGGAGGCTGGCCGACCAGCCGAACCTGGCACCTGGGCCAGGCCCCTTCCAAGGGGACGAGTTCCAGAGGCTAGAGCCCTGGGGCCGGCTGCCAAGTCTCCTGGGGCGTGTGCTGGGCCCCCGTCAGAGGAGGAAGCAGCCTGGTAAACGGTGTGCCAGGCCTGAGATCTGGAGGCCTCCCACAGCCGGGTCCCTGTCCTGCCCAGGCCCCCCGAGGGAGGACGATGGTCGGGCAGTGGCGAGCGGGGTGGGGCTGGCGCCCAGCCTGCCCTTGGATGCCCCGGGGAAGGGCGCCGGGGGATGGGCTGCCCCTGGCCAGGTCTGAGGGACCGACCCAGCTCGGGGCTGTCGGGGGCAGAGAGAGAACCCCCCTCCGCCCGTTCCCTTCAGGTTCTTAGGGCTGGCCAAATCCTTCCCAAGACAGCTTGTCTGGAGAAAATCAGACCCAGCTGAAGAACATGTGTCCATGGGGGAAACCCGGGAAACTGAGTCTCCCCACACAATAGCAGAGATTCTCATCTTGCATCCTCTCCTGAGCTAATGACAAAGGTGGATGTCCCGGGTGGGCCTGTGGAATGGGAGAGGGGAGGAAGTCTATTGTCATGCAGAGGGACATGGAAAGACTTGTCTGAAGCTTATCCCCTGCACTGGGGTCAGGTCGGGAAGGGACGGCACAGAGGTGAGCAGGAACCAACCGGCCTGTCTGTGGTGGGGCTGGCCCCGAGGCAGGCGTGGGGGTGATGGCTGGAAGTGGGATGGCGGCCTGTCTGTGGTGGGGCTGGCCCCGAGGCAGGCGTGGGGGTGATGGCTGGAAGTGGGATGGCGCGTGAGTTGGCACCAGCCAGCGGTGGAGGCAGAGACTCAGAGGTCAGGGATCTCTCTCTCTGTCTCTGTCTCTCTCTCTCTCCCTCAGGGAGCTGAGGAGAGTAAGGTGGCGCCCCCTGCCCACCTCGCCTACCTCTCCATGGGCCCTTCTTTCTCTGGCCGCTCCGGGAGCCCTGCGGGCTTGGGTTCAACCCCCCACACACCGCACAGGCCAAGGGCGCATGCGTGACCGCCGGGGCCTAGGGCTGGCCTCGGGGGGGGGGGGGGTCCTCAGTGAAGGCCCCGCCCTCCCTCCAGGCTCTGACCCAGCTGCAGCTCTTCCATCGCCGCCCTTCTGGACTCGGCTTCAGCTGTCTCCCTCCCCTCCCCCACTCCCACTCAGCTTGCAGGCCGCTTCCCTGCCTTGAAAGCATGGCTCTGGCCCTGAGGGCCACAGACCTACTGGGCTTCAAGCTCAAGGCTCTGCCTGGGCCTGCTGCTTCGGCCAGGGGCTCATTTTTTCCTGGAAAGACAAAACCATGGCCTCACCCCACGCCTGCACTTTGCCACGGCAGGCAGCCCAGATGTAGGAAAGGCTCTGTGGAGTCAGAAGTGCCGAGACAGGCAGATGGCACCAGAGGGTTTGGGGGCCAGGGCGCAACTGGGCTAGCCCCTCCTCCCGGGAGTCGGGGAGGCCCGGCCTTCCTAGTGCCCAGGCCACGGCTCCGGGGAGAAACCCGCCATGGAGGGCACGCGGGAGGCCCTCTGCCTGAGGTGGCAGGTGTCACGCCAGGGCCACTGCAAGCCTGGCTCGGCTTGCCTGCTTTCTCCAAAGGAGGCTGGCCGACCAGCCGAACCTGGCACCTGGGCCAGGCCCCTTCCAAGGGGACGAGTTCCAGAGGCTAGAGCCCTGGGGCCGGCTGCCAAGTCTCCTGGGGCGTGTGCTGGGCCCCCGTCAGAGGAGGAAGCAGCCTGGTAAACGGTGTGCCAGGCCTGAGATCTGGAGGCCTCCCACAGCCGGGTCCCTGTCCTGCCCAGGCCCCCGAGGGAGGACGATGGTCGGGCAGTGGCGAGCGGGGTGGGGCTGGCGCCCAGCCTGCCCTTGGATGCCCCGGGGAAGGGCGCCGGGGGATGGGCTGCCCCTGGCCAGGTCTGAGGGACCGACCCAGCTCGGGGCTGTCGGGGGCAGAGAGAGAACCCCCCTCCGCCCTTTCCCTTCAGGTTCTTAGGGCTGGCCAAATCCTTCCCAAGACAGCTTGTCTGGAGAAAATCAGACCCAGCTGAAGAACATGTGTCCATGGGGGAAACCCGGGAAACTGAGTCTCCCCACACAATAGCAGAGATTCTCATCTTGCATCCTCTCCTGAGCTAATGACAAAGGTGGATGTCCCGGGTGGGCCTGTGGAATGGGAGAGGGGAGGAAGTCTATTGTCATGCAGAGGGACATGGAAAGACTTGTCTGAAGCTTATCCCCTGCACTGGGGTCAGGTCGGGAAGGGACGGCACAGAGGTGAGCAGGAACCAACCGGCCTGTCTGTGGTGGGGCTGGCCCCGAGGCAGGCGTGGGGGTGATGGCTGGAAGTGGGATGGCGCGTGAGTTGGCACCAGCCAGCGGTGGAGGCAGAGACTCAGAGGTCAGGGATCTCTCTCTCTGTCTCTGTCTCTCTCTCTCTCCCTCAGGGAGCTGAGGAGAGTAAGGTGGCGCCCCCTGCCCACCTCGCCTACCTCTCCATGGGCCCTTCTTTCTCTGGCCGCTCCGGGAGCCCTGCGGGCTTGGGTTCAACCCCCCACACACCGCACAGGCCAAGGGCGCATGCGTGACCGCCGGGGCCTAGGGCTGGCCTCGGGGGGGGGGGGGGGGGGTCCTCAGTGAAGGCCCCGCCCTCCCTCCAGGCTCTGACCCAGCTGCAGCTCTTCCATCGCCGCCCTTCTGGACTCGGCTTCAGCTGTCTCCCTCCCCTCCCCCACTCCCACTCAGCTTGCAGGCCGCTTCCCTGCCTTGAAAGCATGGCTCTGGCCCTGAGGGCCACAGACCTACTGGGCTTCAAGCTCAAGGCTCTGCCTGGGCCTGCTGCTTCGGCCAGGGGCTCATTTTTTCCTGGAAAGACAAAACCATGGCCTCACCCCACGCCTGCACTTTGCCACGGCAGGCAGCCCAGATGTAGGAAAGGCTCTGTGGAGTCAGAAGTGCCGAGACAGGCAGATGGCACCAGAGGGTTTGGGGGCCAGGGCGCAACTGGGCTAGCCCCTCCTCCCGGGAGTCGGGGAGGCCCGGCCTTCCTAGTGCCCAGGCCACGGCTCCGGGGAGAAACCCGCCATGGAGGGCACGCGGGAGGCCCTCTGCCTGAGGTGGCAGGTGTCACGCCAGGGCCACTGCAAGCCTGGCTCGGCTTGCCTGCTTTCTCCAAAGGAGGCTGGCCGACCAGCCGAACCTGGCACCTGGGCCAGGCCCCTTCCAAGGGGACGAGTTCCAGAGGCTAGAGCCCTGGGGCCGGCTGCCAAGTCTCCTGGGGCGTGTGCTGGGCCCCCGTCAGAGGAGGAAGCAGCCTGGTAAACGGTGTGCCAGGCCTGAGATCTGGAGGCCTCCCACAGCCGGGTCCCTGTCCTGCCCAGGCCCCCCGAGGGAGGACGATGGTCGGGCAGTGGCGAGCGGGGTGGGGCTGGCGCCGAGCCTGCCCTTGGATGCCCCGGGGAAGGGCGCCGGGGGATGGGATGCCCCTGGCCAGGTCTGAGGGACCGACCCAGCTCGGGGCTGTCGGGGGCAGAGAGAGAACCCCCCTCCGCCCTTTCCCTTCAGGTTCTTAGGGCTGGCCAAATCCTTCCCAAGACAGCTTGTCTGGAGAAAATCAGACCCAGCTGAAGAACATGTGTCCATGGGGGAAACCCGGGAAACTGAGTCTCCCCACACAATAGCAGAGATTCTCATCTTGCATCCTCTCCTGAGCTAATGACAAAGGTGGATGTCCCGGGTGGGCCTGTGGAATGGGAGAGGGGAGGAAGTCTATTGTCATGCAGAGGGACATGGAAAGACTTGTCTGAAGCTTATCCCCTGCACTGGGGTCAGGTCGGGAAGGGACGGCACAGAGGTGAGCAGGAACCAACCGGCCTGTCTGTGGTGGGGCTGGCCCCGAGGCAGGCGTGGGGGTGATGGCTGGAAGTGGGATGGCGCGTGAGTTGGCACCAGCCAGCGGTGGAGGCAGAGACTCAGAGGTCAGGGATCTCTCTCTCTGTCTCTGTCTCTCTCTCTCTCCCTCAGGGAGCTGAGGAGAGTAAGGTGGCGCCCCCTGCCCACCTCGCCTACCTCTCCATGGGCCCTTCTTTCTCTGGCCACTCCGGGAGCCCTGCGGGCTTGGGTTCAACCCCCCACACACCGCACAGGCCAAGGGCGCATGCGCGACCGCCGGGGCCTAGGGCTGGCCTGAGGGGGGGGGGTCCTCAGTGAAGGCCCCGCCCTCCCTCCAGGCTCTGACCCAGCTGCAGCTCTTCCATCGCCGCCCTTCTGGACTCGGCTTCAGCTGTCTCCCTCCCCTCCCCCACTCCCACTCAGCTTGCAGGCCGCTTCCCTGCCTTGAAAGCATGGCTCTGGCCCTGAGGGCCACAGACCTACTGGGCTTCAAGCTCAAGGCTCTGCCTGGGCCTGCTGCTTCGGCCAGGGGCTCATTTTTTCCTGGAAAGACAAAACCATGGCCTCACCCCACGCCTGCACTTTGCCACGGCAGGCATCCCAGATGTAGGAAAGGCTCTGTGGAGTCAGAAGTGCCGAGACAGGCAGATGGCACCAGAGGGTTTGGGGGCCAGGGCACAACTGGGCTAGCCCCTCCTCCCGGGAGTCGGGGAGGCCCGGGATTCCTAGTGCCCAGGCCACGGCTCCGGGGAGAAACCCGCCATGGAGGGCACGCGGGAGGCCCTCTGCCTGAGGTGGCAGGTGTCACGCCAGGGCCACTGCAAGCCTGGCTCGGCTTGCCTGCTTTCTCCAAAGGAGGCTGGCCGACCAGCCGAACCTGGCACCTGGGCCAGGCCCCTTCCAAGGGGACGAGTTCCAGAGGCTAGAGCCCTGGGGCCGGCTGCCAAGTCTCCTGGGGCGTGTGCTGGGCCCCCGTCAGAGGAGGAAGCAGCCTGGTAAACGGTGTGCCAGGCCTGAGATCTGGAGGCCTCCCACAGCCGGGTCCCTGTCCTGCCCAGGCCCCCCGAGGGAGGACGATGGTCGGGCAGTGGCGAGCGGGGTGGGGCTGGCGCCGAGCCTGCCCTTGGATGCCCCGGGGAAGGGCGCCGGGGGATGGGATGCCCCTGGCCAGGTCTGAGGGACCGACCCAGCTCGGGGCTGTCAGGGGCAGAGAGAGAACCCCCCTCCGCCCTTTCCCTTCAGGTTCTTAGGGCTGGCCAAATCCTTCCCAAGACAGCTTGTCTGGAGAAAATCAGACCCAGCTGAAGAACATGTGTCCATGGGGGAAACCCGGGAAACTGAGTCTCCCCACACAATAGCAGAGATTCTCATCTTGCATCCTCTCCTGAGCTAATGACAAAGGTGGATGTCCCGGGTGGGCCTGTGGAATGGGAGAGGGGAGGAAGTCTATTGTCATGCAGAGGGACATGGAAAGACTTGTCTGAAGCTTATCCCCTGCACTGGGGTCAGGTCGGGAAGGGACGGCACAGAGGTGAGCAGGAACCAACCGGCCTGTCTGTGGTGGGGCTGGCCCCGAGGCAGGCGTGGGGGTGATGGCTGGAAGTGGGATGGAGGCCTGTCTGTGGTGGGGCTGGCCCCGAGGCAGGCGTGGGGGTGATGGCTGGAAGTGGGATGGCGCGTGAGTTGGCACCAGCCAGCGGTGGAGGCAGAGACTCAGAGGTCAGGGATCTCTCTCTCTGTCTCTGTCTCTCTCTCTCTCCCTCAGGGAGCTGAGGAGAGTAAGGTGGCGCCCCCTGCCCACCTCGCCTACCTCTCCATGGGCCCTTCTTTCTCTGGCCGCTCCGGGAGCCCTGCGGGCTTGGGTTCAACCCCCCACACACCGCACAGGCCAAGGGCGCATGCGTGACCGCCGGGGCCTAGGGCTGGCCTCGGGGGGGGGGGGGTCCTCAGTGAAGGCCCCGCCCTCCCTCCAGGCTCTGACCCAGCTGCAGCTCTTCCATCGCCGCCCTTCTGGACTCGGCTTCAGCTGTCTCCCTCCCCTCCCCCACTCCCACTCAGCTTGCAGGCCGCTTCCCTGCCTTGAAAGCATGGCTCTGGCCCTGAGGGCCACAGACCTACTGGGCTTCAAGCTCAAGGCTCTGCCTGGGCCTGCTGCTTCGGCCAGGGGCTCATTTTTTCCTGGAAAGACAAACCATGGCCTCACCCCACGCCTGCACTTTGCCACGGCAGGCAGCCCAGATGTAGGAAAGGCTCTGTGGAGTCAGAAGTGCCGAGACAGGCAGATGGCACCAGAGGGTTTGGGGGCCAGGGCGCAACTGGGCTAGCCCCTCCTCCCGGGAGTCGGGGAGGCCCGGCCTTCCTAGTGCCCAGGCCACGGCTCCGGGGAGAAACCCGCCATGGAGGGCACGCGGGAGGCCCTCTGCCTGAGGTGGCAGGTGTCACGCCAGGGCCACTGCAAGCCTGGCTCGGCTTGCCTGCTTTCTCCAAAGGAGGCTGGCCGACCAGCCGAACCTGGCACCTGGGCCAGGCCCCTTCCAAGGGGACGAGTTCCAGAGGCTAGAGCCCTGGGGGCGGCTGCCAAGTCTCCTGGGGCGTGTGCTGGGCCCCCGTCAGAGGAGGAAGCAGCCTGGTAAACGGTGTGCCAGGCCTGAGATCTGGAGGCCTCCCACAGCCGGGTCCCTGTCCTGCCCAGGCCCCCCGAGGGAGGACGATGGTCGGGCAGTGGCGAGCGGGGTGGGGCTGGCGTCGAGCCTGCCCTTGGATGCCCCGGGGAAGGGCGCCGGGGGATGGGATGCCCCTGGCCAGGTCTGAGGGACCGACCCAGCTCGGGGCTGTCGGGGGCAGAGAGAGAACCCCCCTCCGCCCTTTCCCTTCAGGTTCTTAGGGCTGGCCAAATCCTTCCCAAGACAGCTTGTCTGGAGAAAATCAGACCCAGCTGAAGAACATGTGTCCATGGGGGAAACCCGGGAAACTGAGTCTCCCCACACAATAGCAGAGATTCTCATCTTGCATCCTCTCCTGAGCTAATGACAAAGGTGGATGTCCCGGGTGGGCCTGTGGAATGGGAGAGGGGAGGAAGTCTATTGTCATGCAGAGGGACATGGAAAGACTTGTCTGAAGCTTATCCCCTGCACTGGGGTCAGGTCGGGAAGGGACGGCACAGAGGTGAGCAGGAACCAACCGGCCTGTCTGTGGTGGGGCTGGCCCCGAGGCAGGCGTGGGGGTGATGGCTGGAAGTGGGATGGCGGCCTGTCTGTGGTGGGGCTGGCCCCGAGGCAGGCGTGGGGGTGATGGCTGGAAGTGGGATGGCGCGTGAGTTGGCACCAGCCAGCGGTGGAGGCAGAGACTCAGAGGTCAGGGATCTCTCTCTCTGTCTCTGTCTCTCTCTCTCTCCCTCAGGGAGCTGAGGAGAGTAAGGTGGCGCCCCCTGCCCACCTCGCCTACCTCTCCATGGGCCCTTCTTTCTCTGGCCGCTCCGGGAGCCCTGCGGGCTTGGGTTCAACCCCCCACACACCGCACAGGCCAAGGGCGCATGCGTGACCGCCGGGGCCTAGGGCTGGCCTCGGGGGGGGGGGGTCCTCAGTGAAGGACCCGCCCTCCCTCCAGGCTCTGACCCAGCTGCAGCTCTTCCATCGCCGCCCTTCTGGACTCGGCTTCAGCTGTCTCCCTCCCCTCCCCCACTCCCACTCAGCTTGCAGGCCGCTTCCCTGCCTTGAAAGCATGGCTCTGGCCCTGAGGGCCACAGACCTACTGGGCTTCAAGCTCAAGGCTCTGCCTGGGCCTGCTGCTTCGGCCAGGGGCTCATTTTTTCCTGGAAAGACAAAACCATGGCCTCACCCCACGCCTGCACTTTGCCACGGCAGGCAGCCCAGATGTAGGAAAGGCTCTGTGGAGTCAGAAGTGCCGAGACAGGCAGATGGCACCAGAGGGTTTGGGGGCCAGGGCGCAACTGGGCTAGCCCCCCCTCCCGGGAGTCGGGGAGGCCCGGCCTTCCTAGTGCCCAGGCCACGGCTCCGGGGAGAAACCCGCCATGGAGGGCACGCGGGAGGCCCTCTGCCTGAGGTGGCAGGTGTCACGCCAGGGCCACTGCAAGCCTGGCTCGGCTTGCCTGCTTTCTCCAAAGGAGGCTGGCCGACCAGCCGAACCTGGCACCTGGGCCAGGCCCCTTCCAAGGGGACGAGTTCCAGAGGCTAGAGCCCTGGGGCCGGCTGCCAAGTCTCCTGGGGCGTGTGCTGGGCCCCCGTCAGAGGAGGAAGCAGCCTGGTAAACGGTGTGCCAGGCCTGAGATCTGGAGGCCTCCCACAGCCGGGTCCCTGTCCTGCCCAGGCCCCCCGAGGGAGGACGATGGTCGGGCAGTGGCGAGCGGGGTGGGGCTGGCGCCGAGCCTGCCCTTGGATGCCCCGGGGAAGGGCGCCGGGGGATGGGATGCCCCTGGCCAGGTCTGAGGGACCGACCCAGCTCGGGGCTGTCGGGGGCAGAGAGAGAACCCCCCTCCGCCCTTTCCCTTCAGGTTCTTAGGGCTGGCCAAATCCTTCCCAAGACAGCTTGTCTGGAGAAAATCAGACCCAGCTGAAGAACATGTGTCCATGGGGGAAACCCGGGAAACTGAGTCTCCCCACACAATAGCAGAGATTCTCATCTTGCATCCTCTCCTGAGCTAATGACAAAGGTGGATGTCCCGGGTGGGCCTGTGGAATGGGAGAGGGGAGGAAGTCTATTGTCATGCAGAGGGACATGGAAAGACTTGTCTGAAGCTTATCCCCTGCACTGGGGTCAGGTCGGGAAGGGACGGCACAGAGGTGAGCAGGAACCAACCGGCCTGTCTGTGGTGGGGCTGGCCCCGAGGCAGGAGTGGGGGTGATGGCTGGAAGTGGGATGGCGGCCTGTCTGTGGTGGGGCTGGCCCCTAGGCAGGCGTGGGGGTGATGGCTGGAAGTGGGATGGCGCGTGAGTTGGCACCAGCCAGCGGTGGAGGCAGAGACTCAGAGGTCAGGGATCTCTCTCTCTGTCTCTGTCTCTCTCTCTCTCCCTCAGGGAGCTGAGGAGAGTAAGGTGGCGCCCCCTGCCCACCTCGCCTACCTCTCCATGGGCCCTTCTTTCTCTGGCCGCTCCGGGAGCCCTGCGGGCTTGGGTTCAACCCCCCACACACCGCACAGGCCAAGGGCGCATGCGTGACCGCCGGGGCCTAGGGCTGGCCTCGGGGGGGGGGGGTCCTCAGTGAAGGCCCCGCCCTCCCTCCAGGCTCTGACCCAGCTGCAGCTCTTCCATCGCCGCCCTTCTGGACTCGGCTTCAGCTGTCTCCCTCCCCTCCCCCACTCCCACTCAGCTTGCAGGCCGCTTCCCTGCCTTGAAAGCATGGCTCTGGCCCTGAGGGCCACAGACCTACTGGGCTTCAAGCTCAAGGCTCTGCCTGGGCCTGCTGCTTCGGCCAGGGGCTCATTTTTTCCTGGAAAGACAAAACCATGGCCTCACCCCATGCCTGCACTTTGCCACGGCAGGCAGCCCAGATGTAGGAAAGGCTCTGTGGAGTCAGAAGTGCCGAGACAGGCAGATGGCACCAGAGGGTTTGGGGGCCAGGGCGCAACTGGGCTAGCCCCTCCTCCCGGGAGTCGGGGAGGCCCGGCCTTCCTAGTGCCCAGGCCACGGCTCCGGGGAGAAACCCGCCATGGAGGGCACGCGGGAGGCCCTCTGCCTGAGGTGGCAGGTGTCACGCCAGGGCCACTGCAAGCCTGGCTCGGCTTGCCTGCTTTCTCCAAAGGAGGCTGGCCGACCAGCCGAACCTGGCACCTGGGCCAGGCCCCTTCCAAGGGGACGAGTTCCAGAGGCTAGAGCCCTGGGGCCGGCTGCCAAGTCTCCTGGGGCGTGTGCTGGGCCCCCGTCAGAGGAGGAAGCAGCCTGGTAAACGGTGTGCCAGGCCTGAGATCTGGAGGCCTCCCACAGCCGGGTCCCTGTCCTGCCCAGGCCCCCCGAGGGAGGACGATGGTCGGGCAGTGGCGAGCGGGGTGGGGCTGGCGCCCAGCCTGCCCTTGGATGCCCCGGGGAAGGGCGCCGGGGGATGGGCTGCCCCTGGCCAGGTCTGAGGGACCGACCCAGCTCGGGGCTGTCGGGGGCAGAGAGAGAACCCCCCTCCGCCCGTTCCCTTCAGGTTCTTAGGGCTGGCCAAATCCTTCCCAAGACAGCTTGTCTGGAGAAAATCAGACCCAGCTGAAGAACATGTGTCCATGGGGGAAACCCGGGAAACTGAGTCTCCCCACACAATAGCAGAGATTCTCATCTTGCATCCTCTCCTGAGCTAATGACAAAGGTGGATGTCCCGGGTGGGCCTGTGGAATGGGAGAGGGGAGGAAGTCTATTGTCATGCAGAGGGACATGGAAAGACTTGTCTGAAGCTTATCCCCTGCACTGGGGTCAGGTCGGGAAGGGACGGCACAGAGGTGAGCAGGAACCAACCGGCCTGTCTGTGGTGGGGCTGGCCCCGAGGCAGGCGTGGGGGTGATGGCTGGAAGTGGGATGGCGGCCTGTCTGTGGTGGGGCTGGCCCCGAGGCAGGCGTGGGGGTGATGGCTGGAAGTGGGATGGCGCGTGAGTTGGCACCAGCCAGCGGTGGAGGCAGAGACTCAGAGGTCAGGGATCTCTCTCTCTGTCTCTGTCTCTCTCTCTCTCCCTCAGGGAGCTGAGGAGAGTAAGGTGGCGCCCCCTGCCCACCTCGCCTACCTCTCCATGGGCCCTTCTTTCTCTGGCCGCTCCGGGAGCCCTGCGGGCTTGGGTTCAACCCCCCACACACCGCACAGGCCAAGGGCGCATGCGTGACCGCCGGGGCCTAGGGCTGGCCTCGGGGGGGGGGGTCCTCAGTGAAGGCCCCGCCCTCCCTCCAGGCTCTGACCCAGCTGCAGCTCTTCCATCGCCGCCCTTCTGGACTCGGCTTCAGCTGTCTCCCTCCCCTCCCCCACTCCCACTCAGCTTGCAGGCCGCTTCCCTGCCTTGAAAGCATGGCTCTGGCCCTGAGGGCCACAGACCTACTGGGCTTCAAGCTCAAGGCTCTGCCTGGGCCTGCTGCTTCGGCCAGGGGCTCATTTTTTCCTGGAAAGACAAAACCATGGCCTCACCTCACGCCTGCACTTTGCCACGGCAGGCAGCCCAGATGTAGGAAAGGCTCTGTGGAGTCAGAAGTGCCGAGACAGGCAGATGGCACCAGAGGGTTTGGGGGCCAGGGCGCAACTGGGCTAGCCCCTCCTCCCGGGAGTCGGGGAGGCCCGGCCTTCCTAGTGCCCAGGCCACGGCTCCGGGGAGAAACCTGCCATGGAGGGCACGCGGGAGGCCCTCTGCCTGAGGTGGCAGGTGTCACGCCAGGGCCACTGCAAGCCTGGCTCGGCTTGCCTGCTTTCTCCAAAGGAGGCTGGCCGACCAGCCGAACCTGGCACCTGGGCCAGGCCCCTTCCAAGGGGACGAGTTCCAGAGGCTAGAGCCCTGGGGCCGGCTGCCAAGTCTCCTGGGGCGTGTGCTGGGCCCCCGTCAGAGGAGGAAGCAGCCTGGTAAACGGTGTGCCAGGCCTGAGATCTGGAGGCCTCCCACAGCCGGGTCCCTGTCCTGCCCAGGCCCCCCGAGGGAGGACGATGGTCGGGCAGTGGCGAGCGGGGTGGGGCTGGCGCCCAGCCTGCCCTTGGATGCCCCGGGGAAGGGCGCCGGGGGATGGGCTGCCCCTGGCCAGGTCTGAGGGACCGACCCAGCTCGGGGCTGTCGGGGGCAGAGAGAGAACCCCCCTCCGCCCTTTCCCTTCAGGTTCTTAGGGCTGGCCAAATCCTTCCCAAGACAGCTTGTCTGGAGAAAATCAGACCCAGCTGAAGAACATGTGTCCATGGGGGAAACCCGGGAAACTGAGTCTCCCCACACAATAGCAGAGATTCTCATCTTGCATCCTCTCCTGAGCTAATGACAAAGGTGGATGTCCCGGGTGGGCCTGTGGAATGGGAGAGGGGAGGAAGTCTATTGTCATGCAGAGGGACATGGAAAGACTTGTCTGAAGCTTATCCCCTGCACTGGGGTCAGGTCGGGAAGGGACGGCACAGAGGTGAGCAGGAACCAACCGGCCTGTCTGTGGTGGGGCTGGCCCCGAGGCAGGCGTGGGGGTGATGGCTGGAAGTGGGATGGAGGCCTGTCTGTGGTGGGGCTGGCCCCGACGCAGGCGTGGGGGTGATGGCTGGAAGTGGGATGGCGCGTGAGTTGGCACCAGCCAGCGGTGGAGGCAGAGACTCAGAGGTCAGGGATCTCTCTCTCTGTCTCTGTCTCTCTCTCTCTCCCTCAGGGAGCTGAGGAGAGTAAGGTGGCGCCCCCTGCCCACCTCGCCTACCTCTCCATGGGCCCTTCTTTCTCTGGCCGCTCCGGGAGCCCTGCGGGCTTGGGTTCAACCCCCCACACACCGCACAGGCCAAGGGCGCATGCGTGACCGCCGGGGCCTAGGGCTGGCCTCGGGGGGGGGGTCCTCAGTGAAGGCCCCGCCCTCCCTCCAGGCTCTGACCCAGCTGTAGCTCTTCCATCGCCGCCCTTCTGGACTCGGCTTCAGCTGTCTCCCTCCCCTCCCCCACTCCCACTCAGCTTGCAGGCCGCTTCCCTGCCTTGAAAGCATGGCTCTGGCCCTGAGGGCCACAGACCTACTGGGCTTCAAGCTCAAGGCTCTGCCTGGGCCTGCTGCTTCGGCCAGGGGCTCATTTTTTCCTGGAAAGACAAAACCATGGCCTCACCCCACGCCTGCACTTTGCCGCGGCAGGCAGCCCAGATGTAGGAAAGGCTCTGTGGAGTCAGAAGTGCCGAGACAGGCAGATGGCACCAGAGGGTTTGGGGGCCAGGGCGCAACTGGGCTAGCCCCTCCTCCCGGGAGTCGGGGAGGCCCGGCCTTCCTAGTGCCCAGGCCACGGCTCCGGGGAGAAACCCGCCATGGAGGGCACGCGGGAGGCCCTCTGCCTGAGGTGGCAGGTGTCACGCCAGGGCCACTGCAAGCCTGGCTCGGCTTGCCTGCTTTCTCCAAAGGAGGCTGGCCGACCAGCCGAACCTGGCACCTGGGCCAGGCCCCTTCCAAGGGGACGAGTTCCAGAGGCTAGAGCCCTGGGGCCGGCTGCCAAGTCTCCTGGGGCGTGTGATGGGCCCCCGTCAGAGGAGGAAGCAGCCTGGTAAACGGTGTGCCAGGCCTGAGATCTGGAGGCCTCCCACAGCCGGGTCCCTGTCCTGCCCAGGCCCCCCGAGGGAGGACGATGGTCGGGCAGTGGCGAGCGGGGTGGGGCTGGCGCCCAGCCTGCCCTTGGATGCCCCGGGGAAGGGCGCCGGGGGATGGGCTGCCCCTGGCCAGGTCTGAGGGACCGACCCAGCTCGGGGCTGTCGGGGGCAGAGAGAGAACCCCCCTCCGCCCGTTCCCTTCAGGTTCTTAGGGCTGGCCAAATCCTTCCCAAGACAGCTTGTCTGGAGAAAATCAGACCCAGATGAAGAACATGTGTCCATGGGGGAAACCCGGGAAACTGAGTCTCCCCACACAATAGCAGAGATTCTCATCTTGCATCCTCTCCTGAGCTAATGACAAAGGTGGATGTCCCGGGTGGGCCTGTGGAATGGGAGAGGGGAGGAAGTCTATTGTCATGCAGAGGGACATGGAAAGACTTGTCTGAAGCTTATCCCCTGCACTGGGGTCAGGTCGGGAAGGGACGGCACAGAGGTGAGCAGGAACCAACCGGCCTGTCTGTGGTGGGGCTGGCCCCGAGGCAGGCGTGGGGGTGATGGCTGGAAGTGGGATGGCGGCCTGTCTGTGGTGGGGCTGGCCCCGAGGCAGGCGTGGGGGTGATGGCTGGAAGTGGGATGGCGCGTGAGTTGGCACCAGCCAGCGGTGGAGGCAGAGACTCAGAGGTCAGGGATCTCTCTCTCTGTCTCTGTCTCTCTCTCTCTCCCTCAGGGAGCTGAGGAGAGTAAGGTGGCGCCCCCTGCCCACCTCGCCTACCTCTCCATGGGCCCTTCTTTCTCTGGCCGCTCCGGGAGCCCTGCGGGCTTGGGTTCAACCCCCCACACACCTCACAGGCCAAGGGCGCATGCGTGACCGCCGGGGCCTAGGGCTGGCCTCGGGGGGGGGGGGGTCCTCAGTGAAGGCCCCGCCCTCCCTCCAGGCTCTGACCCAGCTGCAGCTCTTCCATCGCCGCCCTTCTGGACTCGGCTTCAGCTGTCTCCCTCCCCTCCCCCTCTCCCACTCAGCTTGCAGGCCGCTTCCCTGCCTTGAAAGCATGGCTCTGGCCCTGAGGGCCACAGACCTACTGGGCTTCAAGCTCAAGGCTCTGCCTGGGCCTGCTGCTTCGGCCAGGGGCTCATTTTTTCCTGGAAAGACAAAACCATGGCCTCACCCCACGCCTGCACTTTGCCACGGCAGGCAGCCCAGATGTAGGAAAGGCTCTGTGGAGTCAGAAGTGCCGAGACAGGCAGATGGCACCAGAGGGTTTGGGGGCCAGGGCGCAACTGGGCTAGCCCCTCCTCCCGGGAGTCGGGGAGGCCCGGCCTTCCTAGTGCCCAGGCCACGGCTCCGCGGAGAAACCCGCCATGGAGGGCACGCGGGAGGCCCTCTGCCTGAGGTGGCAGGTGTCACGCCAGGGCCACTGCAAGCCTGGCTCGGCTTGCCTGCTTTCTCCAAAGGAGGCTGGCCGACCAGCCGAACCTGGCACCTGGGCCAGGCCCCTTCCAAGGGGACGAGTTCCAGAGGCTAGAGCCCTGGGGGCGGCTGCCAAGTCTCCTGGGGCGTGTGCTGGGCCCCCGTCAGAGGAGGAAGCAGCCTGGTAAACGGTGTGCCAGGCCTGAGATCTGGAGGCCTCCCACAGCCGGGTCCCTGTCCTGCCCAGGCCCCCGAGGGAGGACGATGGTCGGGCAGTGGCGAGCGGGGTGGGGCTGGCGCCCAGCCTGCCCTTGGATGCCCCGGGGAAGGGCGCCGGGGGATGGGCTGCCCCTGGCCAGGTCTGAGGGACCGACCCAGCTCGGGGCTGTCGGGGGCAGAGAGAGAACCCCCCTCCGCCCGTTCCCTTCAGGTTCTTAGGGCTGGCCAAATCCTTCCCAAGACAGCTTGTCTGGAGAAAATCAGACCCAGCTGAAGAACATGTGTCCATGGGGGAAACCCGGGAAACTGAGTCTCCCCACACAATAGCAGAGATTCTCATCTTGCATCCTCTCCTGAGCTAATGACAAAGGTGGATGTCCCGGGTGGGCCTGTGGAATGGGAGAGGGGAGGAAGTCTATTGTCATGCAGAGGGACATGGAAAGACTTGTCTGAAGCTTATCCCCTGCACTGGGGTCAGGTCGGGAAGGGACGGCACAGAGGTGAGCAGGAACCAACCGGCCTGTCTGTGGTGGGGCTGGCCCCGAGGCAGGCGTGGGGGTGATGGCTGGAAGTGGGATGGCGCGTGAGTTGGCACCAGCCAGCGGTGGAGGCAGAGACTCAGAGGTCAGGGATCTCTCTCTCTGTCTCTGTCTCTCTCTCTCTCCCTCAGGGAGCTGAGGAGAGTAAGGTGGCGCCCCCTGCCCACCTCGCCTACCTCTCCATGGGCCCTTCTTTCTCTGGCCGCTCCGGGAGCCCTGCGGGCTTGGGTTCAACCCCCCACACACCGCACAGGCCAAGGGCGCATGCGTGACCGCCGGGGCCTAGGGCTGGCCTCGGGGGGGGGGGGTCCTCAGTGAAGGCCCCGCCCTCCCTCCAGGCTCTGACCCAGCTGCAGCTCTTCCATCGCCGCCCTTCTGGACTCGGCTTCAGCTGTCTCCCTCCCCTCCCCCACTCCCACTCAGCTTGCAGGCCGCTTCCCTGCCTTGAAAGCATGGCTCTGGCCCTGAGGGCCACAGACCTACTGGGCTTCAAGCTCAAGGCTCTGCCTGGGCCTGCTGCTTCGGCCAGGGGCTCATTTTTTCCTGGAAAGACAAAACCATGGCCTCACCCCACGCCTGCACTTTGCCACGGCAGGCAGCCCAGATGTAGGAAAGGCTCTGTGGAGTCAGAAGTGCCGAGACAGGCAGATGGCACCAGAGGGTTTGGGGGCCAGGGCGCAACTGGGCTAGCCCCTCCTCCCGGGAGTCGGGGAGGCCCGGCCTTCCTAGTGCCCAGGCCACGGCTCCGGGGAGAAACCCGCCATGGAGGGCACGCGGGAGGCCCTCTGCCTGAGGTGGCAGGTGTCACGCCAGGGCCACTGCAAGCCTGGCTCGGCTTGCCTGCTTTCTCCAAAGGAGGCTGGCCGACCAGCCGAACCTGGCACCTGGGCCAGGCCCCTTCCAAGGGGACGAGTTCCAGAGGCTAGAGCCCTGGGGGCGGCTGCCAAGTCTCCTGGGGCGTGTGCTGGGCCCCCTTCAGAGGAGGAAGCAGCCTGGTAAACGGTGTGCCAGGCCTGAGATCTGGAGGCCTCCCACAGCCGGGTCCCTGTCCTGCCCAGGCCCCCCGAGGGAGGACGATGGTCGGGCAGTGGCGAGCGGGGTGGGGCTGGCGCCGAGCCTGCCCTTGGATGCCCCGGGGAAGGGCGCCGGGGGATGGGATGCCCCTGGCCAGGTCTGAGGGACCGACCCAGCTCGGGGCTGTCGGGGGCAGAGAGAGAACCCCCCTCCGCCCTTTCCCTTCAGGTTCTTAGGGCTGGCCAAATCCTTCCCAAGACAGCTTGTCTGGAGAAAATCAGACCCAGCTGAAGAACATGTGTCCATGGGGGAAACCCGGGAAACTGAGTCTCCCCACACAATAGCAGAGATTCTCATCTTGCATCCTCTCCTGAGCTAATGACAAAGGTGGATGTCCCGGGTGGGCCTGTGGAATGGGAGAGGGGAGGAAGTCTATTGTCATGCAGAGGGACATGGAAAGACTTGTCTGAAGCTTATCCCCTGCACTGGGGTCAGGTCGGGAAGGGACGGCACAGAGGTGAGCAGGAACCAACCGGCCTGTCTGTGGTGGGGCTGGCCCCAAGGCAGGGGTGGGGGTGATGGCTGGAAGTGGGATGGCGCGTGAGTTGGCACCAGCCAGCGGTGGAGGCAGAGACTCAGAGGTCAGGGATCTCTCTCTCTGTCTCTGTCTCTCTCTCTCTCCCTCAGGGAGCTGAGGAGAGTAAGGTGACGCCCCCTGCCCACCTCGCCTACCTCTCCATGGGCCCTTCTTTCTCTGGCCGCTCCGGGAGCCCTGCGGGCTTGGGTTCAACCCCCCCACACACCGCACAGGCCAAGGGCGCATGCGCGACCGCCGGGGCCTAGGGCTGGCCTCGGGGGGCGGGGGGTCCTCAGTGAAGGCCCCGCCCTCCCTCCAGGCTCTGACCCAGCTGCAGCTCTTCCATCGCCGCCCTTCTGGACTCGGCTTCAGCTGTCTCCCTCCCCTCCCCCACTCCCACTCAGCTTGGAGGCCGCTTCCCTGCCTTGAAAGCATGGCTTTGGCCCTGAGGGCCACAGACCTACTGGGCTTCAAGCTCAAGGCTCTGCCTGGGCCTGCTGCTTCGGCCAGGGGCTCATTTTTTCCTGGAAAGACAAAGCCATGGCCTCACCCCACGCCTGCGCTTTGCCACGGCAGGCAGCCCAGATGTAGGAAAGGCTCTGTGGAGTCAGAAGTGCCGAGACAGGCTGATGGCACCAGAGGGTTTGGGGGCCAGGGCGCAACTGGGCTAGCCCCTCCTCCCGGGAGTCGGGGAGGCCCGGCCTTCCTAGTGCCCAGGCCACGGCTCCGGGGAGAAACCCGCCATGGAGGGCACGCGGGAGGCCCTCTGCCTGAGGTGGCAGGTGTCACGCCAGGGCCACTGCAAGCCTGGCTCGGCTTGCCTGCTTTCTCCAAAGGAGGCTGGCCGACCAGCCGAACCTGGCACGTGGGCCAGGCCCCTTCCAAGGGGACGAGTTCCAGAGGCTAGAGCCCTGGGGGCGGCTGCCAAGTCTCCTGGGGCGTGTGCTGGGCCCCCGTCAGAGGAGGAAGCAGCCTGGTAAACGGTGTGCCAGGCCTGAGATCTGGAGGCCTCCCACAGCCGGGTCCCTGTCCTGCCCAGGCCCCCCGAGGGAGGACGATGGTCGGGCAGTGGCGAGCGGGGTGGGGCTGGCGCCGAGCCTGCCCTTGGATGCCCCGGGGAAGGGCGCCGGGGGATGGGCTGCCCCTGGCCAGGTCTGAGGGACCAACCCAGCTCGGGGCTGTCGGGGGCAGAGAGAGAACCCCCCTCCGCCCTTTCCCTTCAGGTTCTTAGGGCTGGCCAAATCCTTCCCAAGACAGCTTGTCTGGAGAAAATCAGACCCAGCTGAAGAACATGTGTCCATGGGGGAAACCCGGGAAACTGAGTCTCCCCACACAATAGCAGAGATTCTCATCTTGCATCCTCTCCTGAGCTAATGACAAAGGTGGATGTCCCGGGTGGGTGGGCCTGTGGAATGGGAGAGGGGAGGAAGTCTATTGTCATGCAGAGGGACATGGAAAGACTTGTCTGAAGCTTATCCCCTGCACTGGGGTCAGGTCGGGAAGGGACGGCACAGAGGTGAGCAGGAACCCACCGGCCTCTCTGTTGTGGGGCTGGCCCCGGTGCAGGCGTGGGGGTGATGGCTGGAAGTGGGATGGCGCGTGAGTTGGCACCAGCCAGCGGTGGAGGCAGAGACTCAGAGGTCAGGGATCTCTCTCTCTCTGTCTCTGTCTCTCTCTCTCTCCCTCAGGGAGCTGAGGAGAGTAAGGTGGCGCCCCCTGCCCACCTCGCCTACCTCTCCATGGGCCCTTCTTTCTCTGGCCGCTCCGGGAGCCCTGCGGGCTTGGGTTCAACCCCCCACACACCGCACAGGCCAAGGGCGCATGCGCGACCGCCGGGGCCTAGGGCTGGCCTCGGGGGGCGGGGGGGTCCTCAGTGAAGGCCCCGCCCTCCCTCCAGGCTCTGACCCAGCTGCAGCTCTTCCATCGCCGCCCTTCTGGACTCGGCTTCAGCTGTCTCCCTCCCCTCCCCCACTCCCACTCAGCTTGCAGGCCGCTTCCCTGCCTTGAAAGCATGGCTCTGGCCCTGAGGGCCACAGACCTACTGGGCTTCAAGCTCAAGGCTCTGCCTGGGCCTGCTGCTTCGGCCAGGGGCTCATTTTTTCCTGGAAAGACAAAGCCATGGCCTCACCCCACGCCTGCACTTTGCCACGGCAGGCAGCCCAGATGTAGGAAAGGCTCTGTGGAGTCAGAAGTGCCGAGACAGGCAGATGGCACCAGAGGGTTTGGGGGCCAGGGCGCAACTGGGCTAGCCCCTCCTCCCGGGAGTCGGGGAGGCCCGGCCTTCCTAGTGCCCAGGCCACGGCTCCGGGGAGAAACCCGCCATGGAGGGCACGCGGGAGGCCCTCTGCCTGAGGTGGCAGGTGTCACGCCAGGGCCACTGCAAGCCTGGCTCGGCTTGCCTGCTTTCTCCAAAGGAGGCTGGCCGACCAGCCGAACCTGGCACCTGGGCCAGGCCCCTTCCAAGGGGACGAGTTCCAGAGGCTAGAGCCCTGGGGGCGGCTGCCAAGTCTCCTGGGGCGTGTGCTGGGCCCCCGTCAGAGGAGGAAGCAGCCTGGTAAACGGTGTGCCAGGCCTGAGATCTGGAGGCCTCCCACAGCCGGGTCCCTGTCCTGCCCAGGCCCCCTGATGGAGGACGATGGTCGGGCAGTGGCGAGCGGGGTGGGGCTGGCGCCGAGCCTGCCCTTGGATGCCCCGGGGTAGGGCGCCGGGGGATGGTCTGCCCCTGGCCAGGTCTGAGGGACCGACCCAGCTCGGGGCTGTCGGGGGCAGAGAGAGAACCCCCCTCCGCCCTTTCCCTTCAGGTTCTTAGGGCTGGCCAAATCCTTCCCATGACAGCTTGTCTGGAGAAAATCAGACCCAGCTGAAGAACATGTGTCCATGGGGGAAACCCGGGAAACTGAGTCTCCCCACACAATAGCAGAGATTCTCATCTTGCATCCTCTCCTGAGCTAATGACAAAGGTGGATGTCCCGGGTGGGTGGGCCTGTGGAATGGGAGAGGGGAGGAAGTCTATTGTCATGCAGAGGGACATGGAAAGACTTGTCTGAAGCTTATCCCCTGCACTGGGGTCAGGTCGGGAAGGGACGGCACAGAGGTGAGCAGGAACCCACCGGCCTCTCTGTTGTGGGGCTGGCCCCGGTGCAGGCGTGGGGGTGATGGCTGGAAGTGGGATGGCGCGTGAGTTGGCACCAGCCAGCGGTGGAGGCAGAGACTCAGAGGTCAGGGATCTCTCTCTCTCTGTCTCTGTCTCTCTCTCTCTCCCTCAGGGAGCTGAGGAGAGTAAGGTGGCGCCCCCTGCCCACCTCGCCTACCTCTCCATGGGCCCTTCTGTCTCTGGCCGCTCCGGGAGCCCTGCGGGCTTGGGTTCAACCCCCCACACACCGCACAGGCCAAGGGCGCATGCGCGACCGCCGGGGCCTAGGGCTGGCCTCGGGGGGCGGGGGGTCCTCAGTGAAGGCCCCGCCCTCCCTCCAGGCTCTGACCCAGCTGCAGCTCTTCCATCGCCGCCCTTCTGGACTCGGCTTCAGCTGTCTCCCTCCCCTCCCCCACTCCCACTCAGCTTGGAGGCCGCTTCCCTGCCTTGAAAGCATGGCTTTGGCCCTGAGGGCCACAGACCTACTGGGCTTCAAGCTCAAGGCTCTGCCTGGGCCTGCTGCTTCGGCCAGGGGCTCATTTTTTCCTGGAAAGACAAAGCCATGGCCTCACCCCACGCCTGCGCTTTGCCACGGCAGGCAGCCCAGATGTAGGAAAGGCTCTGTGGAGTCAGAAGTGCCGAGACAGGCTGATGGCACCAGAGGGTTTGGGGGCCAGGGCGCAACTGGGCTAGCCCCTCCTCCCGGGAGTCGGGGAGGCCCGGCCTTCCTAGTGCCCAGGCCACGGCTCCGGGGAGAAACCCGCCATGGAGGGCACGCGGGAGGCCCTCTGCCTGAGGTGGCAGGTGTCACGCCAGGGCCACTGCAAGCCTGGCTCGGCTTGCCTGCTTTCTCCAAAGGAGGCTGGCCGACCAGCCGAACCTGGCACGTGGGCCAAGCCCCTTCCAAGGGGACGAGTTCCAGAGGCTAGAGCCCTGGGGGCGGCTGCCAAGTCTCCTGGGGCGTGTGCTGGGCCCCCGTCAGAGGAGGAAGCAGCCTGGTAAACGGTGTGCCAGGCCTGAGATCTGGAGGCCTCCCACAGCCGGGTCCCTGTCCTGCCCAGGCCCCCCCGAGGGAGGACGATGGTCGGGCAGTGGCGAGCGGGGTGGGGCTGGCGCCGAGCCTGCCCTTGGATGCCCCGGGGAAGGGCGCCGGGGGATGGGCTGCCCCTGGCCAGGTCTGAGGGACCAACCCAGCTCGGGGCTGTCGGGGGCAGAGAGAGAACCCCCCTCCGCCCTTTCCCTTCAGGTTCTTAGGGCTGGCCAAATCCTTCCCAAGACAGCTTGTCTGGAGAAAATCAGACCCAGCTGAAGAACATGTGTCCATGGGGGAAACCCGGGAAACTGAGTCTCCCCACACAATAGCAGAGATTCTCATCTTGCATCCTCTCCTGAGCTAATGACAAAGGTGGATGTCCCGGGTGGGTGGGCCTGTGGAATGGGAGAGGGGAGGAAGTCTATTGTCATGCAGAGGGACATGGAAAGACTTGTCTGAAGCTTATCCCCTGCACTGGGGTCAGGTCGGGAAGGGACGGCACAGAGGTGAGCAGGAACCCACCGGCCTCTCTGTTGTGGGGCTGGCCCCGGTGCAGGCGTGGGGGTGATGGCTGGAAGTGGGATGGCGCGTGAGTTGGCACCAGCCAGCGGTGGAGGCAGAGACTCAGAGGTCAGGGATCTCTCTCTCTCTGTCTCTGTCTCTCTCTCTCTCCCTCAGGGAGCTGAGGAGAGTAAGGTGGCGCCCCCTGCCCACCTCGCCTACCTCTCCATGGGCCCTTCTTTCTCTGGCCGCTCCGGGAGCCCTGCGGGCTTGGGTTCAACCCCCCACACACCGCACAGGCCAAGGGCGCATGCGCGACCGCCGGGGCCTAGGGCTGGCCTCGGGGGGCGGGGGGGTCCTCAGTGAAGGCCCCGCCCTCCCTCCAGGCTCTGACCCAGCTGCAGCTCTTCCATCGCCGCCCTTCTGGACTCGGCTTCAGCTGTCTCCCTCCCCTCCCCCACTCCCACTCAGCTTGCAGGCCGCTTCCCTGCCTTGAAAGCATGGCTCTGGCCCTGAGGGCCACAGACCTACTGGGCTTCAAGCTCAAGGCTCTGCCTGGGCCTGCTGCTTCGGCCAGGGGCTCATTTTTTCCTGGAAAGACAAAGCCATGGCCTCACCCCACGCCTGCACTTTGCCACGGCAGGCAGCCCAGATGTAGGAAAGGCTCTGTGGAGTCAGAAGTGCCGAGACAGGCAGATGGCACCAGAGGGTTTGGGGGCCAGGGCGCAACTGGGCTAGCCCCTCCTCCCGGGAGTCGGGGAGGCCCGGCCTTCCTAGTGCCCAGGCCACGGCTCCGGGGAGAAACCCGCCATGGAGGGCACGCGGGAGGCCCTCTGCCTGAGGTGGCAGGTGTCACGCCAGGGCCACTGCAAGCCTGGCTCGGCTTGCCTGCTTTCTCCAAAGGAGGCTGGCCGACCAGCCGAACCTGGCACCTGGGCCAGGCCCCTTCCAAGGGGACGAGTTCCAGAGGCTAGAGCCCTGGGGGCGGCTGCCAAGTCTCCTGGGGCGTGTGCTGGGCCCCCGTCAGAGGAGGAAGCAGCCTGGTAAACGGTGTGCCAGGCCTGAGATCTGGAGGCCTCCCACAGCCGGGTCCCTGTCCTGCCCAGGCCCCCTGATGGAGGACGATGGTCGGGCAGTGGCGAGCGGGGTGGGGCTGGCGCCGAGCCTGCCCTTGGATGCCCCGGGGTAGGGCGCCGGGGGATGGTCTGCCCCTGGCCAGGTCTGAGGGACCGACCCAGCTCGGGGCTGTCGGGGGCAGAGAGAGAACCCCCCTCCGCCCTTTCCCTTCAGGTTCTTAGGGCTGGCCAAATCCTTCCCATGACAGCTTGTCTGGAGAAAATCAGACCCAGCTGAAGAACATGTGTCCATGGGGGAAACCCGGGAAACTGAGTCTCCCCACACAATAGCAGAGATTCTCATCTTGCATCCTCTCCTGAGCTAATGACAAAGGTGGATGTCCCGGGTGGGTGGGCCTGTGGAATGGGAGAGGGGAGGAAGTCTATTGTCATGCAGAGGGACATGGAAAGACTTGTCTGAAGCTTATCCCCTGCACTGGGGTCAGGTCGGGAAGGGACGGCACAGAGGTGAGCAGGAACCCACCGGCCTCTCTGTTGTGGGGCTGGCCCCGGTGCAGGCGTGGGGGTGATGGCTGGAAGTGGGATGGCGCGTGAGTTGGCACCAGCCAGCGGTGGAGGCAGAGACTCAGAGGTCAGGGATCTCTCTCTCTCTGTCTCTGTCTCTCTCTCTCTCCCTCAGGGAGCTGAGGAGAGTAAGGTGGCGCCCCCTGCCCACCTCGCCTACCTCTCCATGGGCCCTTCTGTCTCTGGCCGCTCCGGGAGCCCTGCGGGCTTGGGTTCAACCCCCCACACACCGCACAGGCCAAGGGCGCATGCGCGACCGCCGGGGCCTAGGGCTGGCCTCGGGGGGCGGGGGGGTCCTCAGTGAAGGCCCCGCCCTCCCTCCAGGCTCTGACCCAGCTGCAGCTCTTCCATCGCCGCCCTTCTGGACTCGGCTTCAGCTGTCTCCCTCCCCTCCCCCACTCCCACTCAGCTTGCAGGCCGCTTCCCTGCCTTGAAAGCATGGCTCTGGCCCTGAGGGCCACAGACCTACTGGGCTTCAAGCTCAAGGCTCTGCCTGGGCCTGCTGCTTCGGCCAGGGGCTCATTTTTTCCTGGAAAGACAAAGCCATGGCCTCACCCCACGCCTGCACTTTGCCACGGCAGGCAGCCCAGATGTAGGAAAGGCTCTGTGGAGTCAGAAGTGCCGAGACAGGCAGATGGCACCAGAGGGTTTGGGGGCCAGGGCGCAACTGGGCTAGCCCCTCCTCCCGGGAGTCGGGGAGGCCCCGGCCTTCCTAGTGCCCAGGCCACGGCTCCGGGGAGAAACCCGCCATGGAGGGCACGCGGGAGGCCCTCTGCCTGAGGTGGCAGGTGTCACGCCAGGGCCACTGCAAGCCTGGCTCGGCTTGCCTGCTTTCTCCAAAGGAGGCTGGCCGACCAGCCGAACCTGGCACCTGGGCCAGGCCCCTTCCAAGGGGACGAGTTCCAGAGGCTAGAGCCCTGGGGGCGGCTGCCAAGTCTCCTGGGGCGTGTGCTGGGCCCCCGTCAGAGGAGGAAGCAGCCTGGTAAACGTGTGCCAGGCCTGAGATCTGGAGGCCTCCCACAGCCGGGTCCCTGTCCTGCCCAGGCCCCCCGAGGGAGGACGATGGTCGGGCAGTGGCGAGCGGGGTGGGGCTGGCGCCGAGCCTGCCCTTGGATGCCCCGGGGAAGGGCGCCGGGGGATGGGCTGCCCCTGGCCAGGTCTGAGGGACCGAACCAGCTCGGGGCTGTCGGGGGCAGAGAGAGAACCCCCCTCCGCCCTTTCCCTTCAGGTTCTTAGGGCTGGCCAAATCCTTCCCAAGACAGCTTGTCTGGAGAAAATCAGACCCAGCTGAAGAACATGTGTCCATGGGGGAAACCCGGGAAACTGAGTCTCCCCACACAATAGCAGAGATTCTCATCTTGCATCCTCTCCTGAGCTAATGACAAAGGTGGATGTCCCGGGTGGGTGGGCCTGTGGAATGGGAGAGGGGAGGAAGTCTATTGTCATGCAGAGGGACATGGAAAGACTTGTCTGAAGCTTAT
>NW_026691442.1:0-101971 GCF_020826845.1 Diceros bicornis minor
GAAACCTGTGGAGGAATGGTTAGCAGCTTTCACGATTTATGTCCTCCCTAAAACTTTGGGTGTTGATCTCCATGAAAAAAAGTCCTTGTTTATATTACACATCCCAATAGGTTACATTTCCAATTCCTGAATGTGGGGTATTATCAAAACAACTGAATAAGCTGGTCATGGAAACTGGACCCTGTCAGTATGTGAAGAATTTGCCTCGCTATGAATTAATGACATGAATTCTTTAACATTTTTTTAAAGAACGGACGAGAAACTCTGCAGTATCTCTGAATGTGGCAAGACAGGGAATTCTCGTTGGACCACATCCTCGGGTCCTTCTCTCGTGTTCAATAGACCCGGGTGATAGTCCGTGTTGTCAGGTGCAACGCCGCTCCCCCAGCCCCCAGTGTTCCATCCTACTCTGGCCTGTGACCTCTTCAGGGGGTTCTGATGACACTCCTCCACAAGGGTTGGAAGGAGACATTGTAACATGAGGATATTCATCATCTTGAAACAAGGATTAATGGAGAGGAATGTCTCGGGGTCTGTGTGCCCCGATGCAACTGCTGTTGGGTTGTGGCTGCAGTGACCACTGTGCTCCCAGCAGTCCCCACAATGGCTCTCTCAGACGTTTGATCTCCTGGTGCAACCACAGAAGCTGTTGACAGAGCTGAGCGCTCGTGGTTCAGTGTCTTCCGTCAGATTTTGTGGCTCTGACCCTCCTATGCTCGCCCCCTTCCCATTCCTATCTGCTGAGTTGATTGCTTTGTAGTTGTTTCCTAGGAGCCACTGTGTGTAACTGGATTTCACAGTGTCTTTAGGGACCCACCCTCACTACACGAGTCACTGTACAACAGCGACTTATCCTGGTGTAGCCCGTGTTCATCGTCTCCAGTGGAGCTGTGAAGAACCCTGCTTTCTCGGAGCTCCTCTCATTCTCATGCTGCTGGGGCTGCTTACGAAGTTGAGCATCCCGTCTTTGGTCTCATTAACATTATTCTTTTCATCGATTATTTTGAAGTCGGATATGACTTTGTTAATAATGTGACACTGGCTGTCACAGGAACTTTTATGTATCTTCCCCAACAGCTCTGTGAAGTAGACCTGTGATCCACACATTACAGGGGGGACACTGAAGCTCAGAGAGATGGAGTAGCTTCCTTCACTTCACAGTTTCTTGGTACATTTTGTGTCTCCACCTGGAGCTCCGCCTCTCAGGTGTGTGCACTTAGCTGGTGTTCCACTTTATGCCTCTCTGCCAGCCTCCCCAAAGGCACACGCTCCATCCTGAGTCCATTGTCTGCTTGATGGCAGTCACCCTGCACAAACAGGCTCCGGGCAGGGAGTGGACTAGCGGGCATGGTCCTCCGGCTTACCCTGGGCAGGTTCTAGGTTCATGGCGAGAGCTGAAGCAGTGGAAGATACTGACCGTCACTCACCTGGAAGGTATCTTATGGAGAAATACTCCACTGACTTTTTGCAGGTGTCATGTCTTCTTTGTCTTCATTGCTCCTCTGGGCTTTCTCCTACAGTCCATGCTGTGCCGTAACATAGAGAACAGAGACTGGTGAACATCATACTGTTGCCCTGCACCAAAGGGTCACATCACTCATTTTTCTAACTATGAAACAAATACACACTGTAAAAAAAGTCAAATTGCACTGATCTATGTAGAGTAAAGTGAAACATTCCCCTTTCATCCCCTTCCCTGAAAACTCACTCTCCTACTCAGAAGGAACTATTGTTAAGAGGTTGTGACTTATTCTTCTGGAAATTTCCTATGAATTTGTAAATACACAAAGTTTTTTTTTAAACATAAATTACATAACTACATCGTTTTTCAATTTGTTGTTTCCCAAGCCATATATCATAGACCTCTCTCCTTATCAGTGCACATCATTTTAACTTACCTTTTTAGAAGTTTTAGAGGTATTCCAAAGAATAGGCATACCATGATCTGTTTATATGTTCTTTGATAGCAAAGGGATTACATCCAGTTTCACTATTATACATAATGCTGCTATAAGATCCTTGTGTGGAATTTATTACACTGCTTTCAACTCCTCGATTTGCTTTGTTTCCTTTTAGTCAGAGACTATGATATATTTGTAACAATTTTGTGGTAATTATTTTATAGGGAAATTAATTTTATCACTGAATAACGACATGTATGGGGAAGCTGCACTTCAAGGTCATCCATCTCAGTATTCTGGAGAAAAATCATGAAACTTAGAAGGTATTATGGTTGCTCCATCACATTCTAACAAGTCATGTTAACAATTTAAAGTTGAATCTTTGAATAGCCTCTACTCTTTCTGTTCAAATGAAGGATGACGTTTTCTTGTCTTGAAAACTTCTGACTCCAGGGGCTCTCAGTTGTGCTTCAGAGAGTGTAAGATATTGGTGTTGTATTTATTTCTCTTCACCTATAGGCTGCATCTTCTAAAGATCATAGAATTGAACATGGTCCAATCGATATATATGATTTGGTTCAAAAATTCAAAGTAATGAACCCAAGATAGGAATCTATAACTTTGGTTCTTAATAAAGAATTTCCTTTGATATCCTTAAGTCCCTGTCATTACTTGTAAAACCTCACCTATGGGTGAAGAGATGTGGTTCTGCTGGCAATGTCTGGCTTGAACATCCATAGTTGATCCTGCCACATCTGTAGGTAGATTAGACTTGACCTCTTGATGACCTCTGCCCTTGGTCTTTGAGCTGGGAAAAATAAGAATTTAAAAAAGTTGCAGTTATTAGCACTCAATACTAGAAACGCCCATTAAAGAGTGTGTTTGGTTTGGTAAACCAAAGGGAGTATAAGCAGAACAAAGTCTTTAATATCTATAAAATTTCAAAAAATTCTAATTTTTAAAAATATAACTCTAGTTTTGCCACACTGCAAACTGTGTATATATGAATGAAGTATCCCTCTGTCCATTTCTTCAGTTGTTTCCATTGATTTGATGGATTTATCTTCTAACCCGGATTCCAAATGTGAAAGAACATCTTGGTCCTTCAAAGAAAAGAAACCATTGAAATATAATTTTCTTTTAGCTCGGCATCCCACAGGTTTGAGGAATAAATGATCATGTAATGATACAATGATTTTGAAACCTAATTGTTAATTAGGGGGGTGTAAGAGATGATTGAATGGTGGTTCATCCCTATGGTCAGGGGTATTGTACACATGGACGTGTAAACACGATTCAGGAAGCTGCTTCAGCTCCGTGACATCCCTAAGAACCACAGTGCAGGAGGATCTAGGTACACAGCCGTCTGCCTCGATCTCCTGGGTTACATGTAGATCCAGGGGTCTTGACAGTGGCTTCAGAGCAGCTAACTTTTATCTATTTCTCCCTTTCCTTATCTCCAGTTTATCTCAAACAGTCCTGACTACCATATTTTAAAGTAAGAACAATTGTAGTTATCTACATGAGTTTCTTGTTCATTATTGCAGAGTAATAATCAAGGATACCGTTAAATATCATTTAATTGACCTTATTAAATTTGATTTACCTTATAATTGATTAGAACACTGTGTTTAGTTCGGCGTTTGATATTCGCCAAGGGTGTTAATCTGCTTACAACTCCTATGTGCCTCATTCCTCTTAGAAGTGTATCTTTGGCCCATCACAAGATTTTAATGGCTCAAATCATCATAAATTAAGATAATGCACTGTCTTTTGGATGATAGGGAGGCATATGGGTCCATTTTGGAAATATGCCCATCTGTCTTTGCTCCCCATGGGAAGTTTCTGGTCACTAGGTCTCCAGGTGGCTTGCACAAGCCCTAGGTCTGTAATAGCTTGGTGCCTCTCCTTCTAATTGGGGTAGAAATAAAGGAGATTAGAGAGACTTATTAAAGTTTTGGTTGCATGAAGTCTTCTATGAAGACCATCCATGCATATTGTTCTGGATAGCTCTCTGTTCCTAAGACTACTAGTTATTTTAAGGGCTTGTCGGGAACTGTGAAAGGTCTGATATTTTACCTTACTTGCAAGCTAATAAGTTAGCCTACAATGGTTTAGCAGATGCTGACAAATGACACAAGACCCATGGGTCAGAGACAAAGGACTCAATGACACAGCAATAGCAGTGGCCAGAGTATCATCATCTGCACCAGCTCACTAAATCTCACTTCCTACAGGGTGATACACAGTGGGCCAGGTGACATGCAGAGGGTTGCAAGATCTCAGAGCCTAAGGAACTCAAATCTTTGATAAGGGGCAGGATGTCTGCTAACCTTTGTCCTGGAGGGTGTTATTTTTATTATACTGGGCAGTAAGCAAGCCTGCCCTTTGTTCCAGAGTAGGCCACTATTTCTATCTCCCAAGGCTGACAGCTCTACACACATCCTTGAAAAGATAACCTGGTCTTACTGATTTTCAAAGATAAGCTTGAATGAGACTTGATCATCATTCAGTTCTTCTGTTTCCTTTATTGAGATTGTGCAAACATGCACTTTTCTCTGTATAGTTCATTAACTTTATTCATACATAAGGGATGCTGTTGGTTTTATTTATTAAGTTGAAATTGTCTTATTAGAGCAAATGATGAAACTGTTATGGGTTGGATCTGAAAGTATGATTTCCAGGAAAAATGTGAAAGAAGATTAGTGCGCACAGAACTTTGCCACAAAGAGCTGATAGCAACTTAAATGATTTTAATTTGAATACTGTTTTATACAACTTTCTTCCATTTACTTCATCCTCTCTGCTTCCTTTAACTCTCATATGGGAATGGGGCACTTTCAGGGATTCACTGAACTCATTTACAATATTCAAATGGTTTTGTCTGTTGTGGTTTTTTTTATTGAGGTAAAGTTGACATACAACATTATCTCAGTTTCATGGGTACAACGTAATGATTCAATGTTTGAGTATATATTGAAATGATCACCACAATAAGTCCAGTTAACATTCGTCTATACATAGTTACAAATATTTTTCTCTTGTTATGAGGACATGGCATATTTCAAGGTGCAGAAGAATCAACGATGGTGTCATATTTTTCTATATACAGCTTGATGAATTTGGACATAAGTATACACCCTTGAGACTGTCATCACCATCAAGACCACAAACAAATTCATCACCTTCCAAAGTTTTCTCTCACCTCCTTTATTACTATCATTCTGTGGTAAGAACTCTTAGTATCTACTCAAGTAGTAAATGTGATGTATGCAATAGAGTTTTGTTAGCTGAAGGCACTACGCAATATCCTACATCTCCAGAACTTATTTATCTTGATAACTGAAACTTTGTATCCTTTGATAATCAGCTCCCCATTTCCCCATCCCTCCAGCCCCTGGCAACCACCATTCTAGCCTCTGCTTGTATGAGTTTGACAATTTTACATTCCACATATAAGTATTTGCCTTTCTCTGTCTGTCTTATTTCACTTAGCATAATATCTTCTAGGTCCCTCATGTTGTCAAAAATGGCAGGAATTCCTTCTTTTTTCAAGGTTGACGAATATTCCATTTCTTTATCCATTCATCCATCAATGACGTTTAGGTTACTTCCATATCTTCGCTATTGTGAATTAGCTGCAATGAACATTAGAGTACAGATATCTCTTTGAGACCCTGATTTCAATTCCTGTGGGTATACACCAGAAGTGGGATTGCTGGATCATATGCTAGTTTTCTTTTTTGCAGGAACCTCCATACTGTTTTCCATAATGGCTGTACTAGTTTATATTCCCACAAGGTTTCCTTTTCTCCACATCTTCACCAATATTTGTCATCTTTAGTTTTTTTGATTATCGCCATCTTAACAAGTGTGAAGTGATACCTCATTGTGGTTTTGATTTGCATTCCCTGATGATTAACGATGCCAAACACCTTTTCATACACCTGTTGGCCACTTGTATATCTTCATTGGAAAAAGTCTATTATGATCTCTTGCCCACATTTTAAATTGACTTGTCTTTTTGTTATTGAGCCAACAGAAAAAAAGGAGAACAAAATTTCCAGGCGTTATGGGTGCTTCCCAGTTGATGCAGACGGTTTTGTGTTTACAGTGGTACCAAAAGGTCATGTTTCGTGCTTTTTCTTCAGCTTGTTATAAGACCAGCAGTAGCTGCAGCATGGCAGATAATCGGGATCTTCTGGGTTTGGAGGTTTACAAAATAAATGAGTGGTAAGGAATTTTTTATATTTCCAAGGAAATTATTGTGATCGTAGTCCACGGAATCCAGGATTAGATAGGTGTAGGAGGAAATTAAGGTGAGGATTGGTGATCTGGCATTACTTCTGATCTTGAGGGACAGGTATCTACTGTATGAGTGTTTGAATAAAAATATTAGGGAACAGGAATTTGTGGTGGGTGAATATGTTTTCTGAATTATTTACTTTTGAACATAACCACTAGGATTATGTGAACATCTGGGAGATTGGAGGAAGTCGTTAACAGGAGGTGGTTGATAATATCACTATTGATTTAACCTCTATGAACAACAAGTGGTCAATGGATTAAGCAAATGAGTAGACAGAAAACACAGAAATGGTAAGATTTGGGTTTTAGTAAGGACTGGGGACTGACTGTCCTGAGTGGGAGTGCCAGGACTTGTGCGGTTGAGAGTGACAAGGACAAGAAGAGAATAGAATCACACTCAAACAAGGAGGGGGTGTTAACAGGATGGAGGAGGAGAAATGATCTGGAGTAGCCTTGAATTTTGACCTTGAGCTTTCTGTTCTTGATGCAAATCTGCCTGATGACATCCCAGGACACAGGTCAGATCTATCCCCAGAGGATAGAGAGGGGGTGGAAGTAAAAACAGCCAGGATAATTGTCCTAAAAAGGCAGGCTTCTTTTATCATTTGACCCACTTTCATGATTGGTTTTTGTAGGATAAGAGGAAAAGAAGGATGATAAGAAGGATGACAGTCACGTCTTCGCAGAGGAAGCAGCATAACTGTGAAAACCAGTCCAAACCATAGCCTGGTTTAAGCATCTCCATGCCTTTGAGGATGTCCAGTGACATATTCAAGAGGACGAAGACTAGAATGCCATCACATGCTGGCAATGATGGGTCTCTGGGAGGATTCCTTGGACCAGCCCCACCAAGTCTGCTGGGCCGAGAGACCGCAAGGACTCCAGGCCTGCAGTAGTGCAGGACAACTCGTAAGTCCTTTCAATCTGGCCAAAGCATTGCAAAAACTTGCACCTAGTCACACAGGTGAATCCCTGCCAGGTGTGCTCGCAGGTGGTCTGCATTCCAGGTCCCTTGAGCACTCCTGCTGGCCTTCAGATTTGGCACAGATGATTCCAGGAGCTGCTATGGGCATTCCACAGCTCGACTGCCAACAATTTCTGACGACTGAAGAAGGTATCAGGAAGGAGGAAAGGGCAGTGAAGAGCACAGGAGCGATACTGGTGATAGCACTGATGGCGCACAGACTTGCTAGTGAGGCAGAGAAAGTGAGGGGCCAAGAAGGCCATCCTGACAGCAGATGAAATGGAGCAGGCACCTCAGTGAGGTCTCATGGCTGCGTCCCTAATGTTTCCTTGCTTTGAGCTCTTGAACTTTTAAAATATACCAATACTTTTCTTGTATTAAACTCTGCTGCGTGACATAGAAAATATAGATAGAGGTTTCTTTCTGAGGTGAGAGGTTGAGTTGCAGGTGAGGAGAGAAAGATCTTCCTTTTTCATGCTGTTTTCTCATTTTCCTTTACTATGTACAATATTTATTTGTATTTTAAAGTCAGCAGCCAGTTATCAACGTCACGGGATGATTCAGCTTTTCCCATCACAGTCACAGTAAAACCTACATAAAGTGGATTATTCTTTTTGTGTAATATTCCAATAGACTCCAAAATATTATTTCAAATCACTTTTGTGTCTATGTTCTCAAATTAGATATTTACTTCTAGGTCTCCATTTTTCTGTTCTCTGTTGCATGCCAATTCAGAGTTGCATCTAAGGAAATACCAGATTTCCCACAGTTTTTTAGATCCATATGTGTTGGAAATGTGATTCATGGAAATGGACATGGCAGTTGGGGGATCGTGCTATTACCGAAAGAGAACTTTTCAGCATCAGTAATGCTGAAAGAAACCACTGCTTCTTGGGATTTAGTTGTCTATTTGAGGGATCAAGCTTTCACTGTTGGCACTTCTCTTTCTCTTTGGAGGGAAAGTACGGCCTTCCCAGTATTTCCATTACCAAATCACTTTCCTGGGTGGCTGTGCCATGTCAGGAAGGTCTTGAGATGACGGGAACCAGGGTTCATCCTCAAATTCTGGCTGTTCTGACAAGGCTTCCCTGGCAGAGTGCAGCCTGTGTGTCTGGGTGACACTTGCAGCCATCAGAAAGGAGGGGATACCTCACAAGTGCCAAGCGATTCATCTGTCCCTTGTCTTACAGGGTGTTCCCAAGTGATGAGGTTCAAAATGCCACTTGGTAACCATTTGAAATCTCCTAGTCATGGGGTGGGTTCTCTGTGTGAGCTCAGAGCAGTGTCTGTTCAGCACCAGATGGGAAGCATTTCAGTATTTTAATTGATAAGGCTGTGTTCATGCACGTCCATGGACCATCAGTTCAGTGGCATTCCCTGCTGGAGCCCCCCACACCCCTGTCATACCTCATCTTTCAAAGCTCCAAACAGTCTTCACACCCAGGAGGTTGTGGTAATGTAACCACAGCACAGGATTGGGGAAAAAAACACAACCACCCAGGGGTGACACATTTAAAGGGCTTGGGCCCAATTGCCCCATTTGGACGAGTTGGTAACACCAACACTTAGTATGTAAACTGGAGGATTGTCCAAGATCACGGACCTAAGAACGACACGGGCTCAGATGTCACCTTGGACAGCAAGGGCCAGTGTAGAGTCACTCACTGGCCAGGATTATGGTCCCTTATACTGTCAAAGTAGAGCTCACCGGGGATCCTCTGGCCAAGCCAGAGAGGAGGCTTGGGACCTTCTAGGGAATTTCTGCCCTAAAGGGAATTGCTTAAGGAAGGCAGGGGTGCTGAAAATCCTAGTTCACAGGGAGCAGTCATGTTTATGGAACGAGGCCCAGCAGTAGCCTTAAAAGCTGCATCACAAATCTTTCCGCCTGGATACAAAACAAGCAGGAAAAGGAATTCAGAGTCTTGGACAAGGATCACAGCAGGATTCAAATCCAGGTCAGGGGTGAACAGGGAGCCCCTAGAGGGGCCTCAGGAGCTAGATCCTTCCTGTCTTTAGTCCATTTGCAAATGAGCTTCCTTGGGCCTTGTCCTCTCCAAGTGCACGTTTTGATCTTTTTACATTGTTTTCCCCACTTAGAGCTGATGCAATTCCAGAGATTGAACTAGAAAACTACAAGTTCCTAAAATTTAGTCAAAAGAAATCTCAACAAGAGAAGCAGAAAATGTTCCCTGTTCCTCAAGAATGTAGAAAGGCAGCCCCTGCCTGTGGCACGACATGGTCCTGGGTAGTGCTGTTTTAAAGACACCCACATTTCAGTGGTTGTTGCTCTGCCTGTGAAAGTACCTTCAACATTTAAATCCCAAGAGAACGGGCGGGGGGCCATGTCTGCTCCCGGAGGAGTTGAATGATACTGAAATGAACTGGTCTTCGGAATTAGGGGGATTTGGGGGTGTCCCCACTAGCCAGGGAAGGGGCTGGCCCTTCTCCCTTCTCCCACATACAATAAGCTGATGACCCGGAAGAGTTCGTGATTCAAGGAGAAATGTGAGATTCAGTGTCTCACTTACATGCCTACAGAAAGCGAGAGAACCACACCACAACTCCCAGACTGTAAAGGGAACAGGACTTTAATATAATATTCAAATATGGCATTTATTGTTTACAACAAATAACTACTGCCCCTCCACAATGTGTGACAGGATCTCTGGACTGGCCAAGAGGGAGAGTCCACCCCTGCCCTCACCCAACTCCTGCCCGGCCTCACCTATCACTCTCGTTGAGCAGCTCCATGTCCTGGAACCAGGCCCCAAATCGCTCCTCGGGCTCTAGGTTGTAATTCTTTGTGGCCACCTGGAGCAGCAGGATCTCCCTCATGACTGGGTATTCCTGGGACCAGAGGGAATGAGAGGCTGAAGTTAGGGCCTGGGTGAGGGATGCTGCATGGGCCTTGTCGGGTGTCAGGGGTGGGGCAGGGACCAGTCCTGGGAACTGTCCTTCCCTCCAGTTCCTACCAGGTTTTACCTGTTCTCAGAATGGGAATAAGCAGCGCCTCCTCCAGGATTTTCTCCTTGATGCCATCCTCCCCTCAACCCACCTGCCAACTGGATGGGTCTCCCACTTCTCTGTTATCAAACTCGTCCACTCAATGTAAGATACAGGGGGTGGAGCCAGGGACTGTTCTGTCCAGAGGGTCTCTGAATTCCTCCTCCTTCCCCTCCCCTGAAGGGGGTGCGGCAGCTGTTCACTTCAGTCCTCTTGTCAGGTTGATCTCATTCTCCTGGAAGGCAGACAGCCAGAGTCCATCAGACAGAGCCCCCTAGCCTGACTAGCCCCCTATGCCCACCCCTTCTCATGTTGCACTACTGCCAGGTCCCCAGAGGGGGCCGGGCATGCAGAGAAAACAGGACTTGGACCTAGGCCTGGCTCTGGGATCCAGAGAAGGGGGACATGGGGGAGAGGCTAAGGGACGTGGCAGCACAACCCTCTCTGATGACAGACTTGGAGTCTGAGGCCTCAGGCAGAGGGGACTGCTCAGCCACTTATGTGCTGCCTGACTTGGAGGGGCCCGAATCCTCTCTCCCTCCACGGGCAGCATGGGAGGGAGAGGCTGAGTCCAGCTCAGATAAAACCTCACGCAGCTGTGCCATCAGGCAGCTCTGAGCTTCCCCAGCCTGGGGAACCGGAATGGGTGTCTCAGGTGGAACCTCTGTTCACTCATCCCTAAGATGTGCCTGATGCCCCAGCTCCCAGAGGCGGCTGTGAGGCTCTCAGGAGAGATGTACCAAGTGCTGAGAGCTCAGAGCTCAGTTCAGGGGCTCCCACATCCCAATGCTCAGGATCCTGGGCCTCAATGCTTGGTCCTCAGGTGCACCCACCTCGAGATTATCACCCATCAGCAGGTGCAGCATCAGCAGGTGACCAAGGAAAGTGCCAATATAGGGGATGACACTCTGTGACATCAGAGTGTGGGTGGGATGAGTCCTTGCTCTCAAGTCGGCCCCCTGCAGACCCTCCCCTGAAAAGTCCTCACCCTCAGCCTCCTGGCCCACCCCAGGGTTCCCACGGGGAGCAGCCTAGGACCCTTAGCAGCCTCCCCTCAATTCCTCCTCCCTTCACACCCCAAGAACACCACACTCCTCCTCCTCACCTCCCAGGGGAGGCTTCTGGCAAATCACAGGGTATGCGGTCCCTGGTCCTCCCCACAACAACCATCCTGCACCAGATCTCCCAGGCCCTCCTCCTGGTCAATTCTACTGGGGGATTCAGGCACTGTGGCAGCAAGAGGAAGGACCGTCCTCTCTTGATTTGAGGCCTCCAGCTGGGAGGGCAGAGCCCCTCCCCCACAGGCACACTCACCTGCTGCTGCTGCTGCTTCTCCTGCACTCTATTGGGGCTGATCTGCGGGGGGGTAAACGTGGAGGGCCCCTCCTGCCAGTGTCGAGGAGAGTGTCAACGGGCCATACTCCCCTCACCCCATTTCTCTCCAGCACCACTGGCCTCCGAACCTGGACATCTGACTCGAGTCAACTGGTACCAATGCCAATACATCCTCCAAGATGTTGTGATTCTAGAACAAGCCCAGCTCCAACTTTCACTCTGGGTGTGAGCTTGGGCTTTCTGTCTGGCCTCCCTGAGCCTGTTTTCTCATATGGAATGTGTGAGAACTCCAGCTACCTCACAAGTACTCCTGATGACTCAGTGTCACATGACTGTCATCATTGTGCTCGCCCTCACCCCTCCAGGTGGAGCAGGCAGAAAGCTCCCACAGTCCTGTCCACCCTCTTAACTCATCACCACCCTGTGAGGCCTGCACCACACAATCACCATCCCTCCCTTCCCTGATGAGGAGACAGAGACCCAAACAGGGGCAGTGAGTTGCTCAGGGGCCCAAAGAGGAGAGGCCGCTTGCCCCTCCCAGCCAGATGCCCTGTTCCCACATCCTCACCTAACCCGCAGCCCCACCACTGACAACAGTCCTGTCCTCTGAGCTCTCACAGCTTGGTCCTGGGCCAAGCAGTGGAGAGGACGGGGTGTCTTGGGCGTCTGGTTGCATGGCTCCTGCCTGCCCCAGTCTCGTGGAGTGTCTGGCCCCCAGGCTTGGCCAGAGGCCATGCCAAAGCCTTCTCCTCACCAAGGAACCCCTCAGGACATTCCCCTGCCCTGAACTCTTTCTTTATCCACTCAGGAACTGAACCCCCAATGTGCCACCTCTGATCCACAGGGAAGGTGGTGACAGGACGCTTTGCTTCCTCATTTACGTGAAGCTCCTAACGTCCTTTCAGCAGGATCCACTAAGAATCCATGAGTTACCTAGATGCTTCTCATAAGCCCCTGGGGGCATATGTCATTGCCAACCAGGCACTCAGATGAGACTCTTGTGGTTGACTCGAGTGACTGCTCTAAGGGTCCGGGGGTGGTCCCCGAAAGCACACACATCTGTCTCTGGTCCAGCCATTCAGGCCCAAGGATGAGCAGCCTGTTTGTCCACCTGGACCATGGGAATCCTCTGCCATGCATGTCCCTGGGACAGGCAGGGTGTCCTCCCCTTGGAGACGTGGTGAAGACAGAAGGAGCAGCAGGGACCTGGCTTCCTGAGGACAGGTTAAGGCTGAGGGCTAAACCCACCGCAACAGCTTGGAAGAAGCTACATCCAGCAGGATGGACGCGCATGGAAGCCAGAGACCTGCTGATGGCACCAGCTCAGCAACTCCTCCTGGAACAGCCCAACCAACACCACTGTGTCCCATGACCAGGGCCTCCTGCCCAAAAATGGCACCCTGCTGCCCATGAGCTGAACAGATCCCTCTGCTTGTTAACCTGGACAAGGTAGACTGGAATGTTTCAGAGAAAGTTCAAGTGAGAAACTATCAAAACCACAGCCTGCCCAGTAACCCTGCCCCTCTCCCCCTTCCTCTTTTTTCCAGACCCGCAGCCTCCACTCTATCTTGGTCATCAGTTCTCTGCTCAAGGACTCATCTTGGCTATAGAGCTCCTTAAGTTTTTCAGAGCTTTACCTTAGGGGAGGGGAAAGAGGGAAGGATAAATTTAGGGATAATGTGAGGGGTCTGAGTGCAAATCCCTTTTCTTTGACAACCCAAGAGATTCAACCTGCCTGGAGGAGTGTTCTCACTGGGCTCCTCTGAGCACTAAGGTCTCATGGGACTGGGAGGGGGCTCTCCTGTTAGTCACTGGGGTCTCCACTCTCCAGCTCTACAGAGCAGCTCTGTTTTGACCACTATGAATTTCAACTGACCATAGAGTTCTGTTGCTATAAACACTTGGAAATCTCCAATGTGGCTCAACCCAATAGCTGACATTTAGGGAAACCGAGTCCTGAAGCAGAACTGGTTCACTAAGGACACCAGGAGACTTAGAGACCAACTACCCACTCCCAGGCCCTGTCCCCATCATTTGCTGCCTCCCAGGAGTTCCCGGCTGACTGAGGCACCAATGGCAGACATACAGGAGATCCCCCATCCATCCTGGTCCTCCTATGCAGAGAGGCCTACCCACAGGGAAACTTACCCCCGTGTGTTCTTCAGGTGGCTTGTGGAAGTTTTCTGCAGAGCAGAGATGAAAGTGCGGGACGAGGAGAAGTTCTTCCAGATCTCACACTCCTGGGGAAGGGAAGAGAATGAGGTGTGAGGTTGGGCACTGGAGCCCCGCTTGCTCTAGCTTCAGTCCCCTTCTATTTACATCTCCCCTCCTGGATGAGACAGATTCTCAGGGAGCCCCAGAAGGACATTTAGGATTCAGAAAGTAACACTCACAAGGAGGAGGAGTTTAGCTCAACCCAGGGAAGGAGCCAGGTAGGAAGTGAGCATCCTCCCACTGGGACCTGGAGTCAAGGTCAGCGGGGCCTCTGGCAGGAAGGGCCTAGGGACTTGCAGGAGCTTAGACCACACACTTCAATCCTGGGAGCTGATAAAGGTGGAGAGGCAGTTCCCAAGTCTCCAGAGAGGGGCTCCACTGGGCCTCCCACGGTACACCTGGGCCACCTGGACACAGTGCTCTACCACCCTCGCCCTGTACTGGGCTGTCATGCTCGCGTCACCGAGGCAGGTGGTGATGACGAGGCTGGCCACCCTTCTGAACTGGTCGATGGTGGCCTGGATGGTGGGTGTCTAGTGCTCACTGCCAGGCTTATTCTTCTTGTGCCAGGTGGATCCCAGGCACTGAGAGGGCACCACCTTCCAGAAGAGCTCCTGGGGGACAGGGGAAGTGTCATCCAGCCCTGCCACAGGCCACCTCTGTGTCCACAGCCACTAAAGTCCCACACAGTTTTCACAGTTTACAGCTAGAGCTCAGGAAGCTCAGGATGTGGCCTGAGCCTTGTGAGAGTCCCTGGGTTTTCTTCTCTGTCCACCGAGGGTACCCAACACAGGATGACCCAGGGCCCAATCACGGTAGGGAAGGGAGAGGGGTATTTGCACCCAGCCCGTCCTGGCTAACTCCAAGCTCCAGATGATGGCTCAACTCTGCTCATCCCAAGGGGGCATCTGCCACCACCCTGATCTCCACTCTGGTCCCACTCTCCATTCTGATGCACATTCCCCCGTGGCAGCTACAACCACTGGCCTTGTCTGTCACCCTTGTAGTGAAGCACACATCAGGTGTCAAGTCCTGAGGCTGTTGAGCCTCCTGAGGAGACGGCTGGGCCACCGTAGACCTGGCTGCACACACTGAGCTCCCCTCCACCACTGATGGGCCAGGCCCTGCCCAGCTTTCCATCTCTTCTACCTCATGGAGCCAGCACAGGCACTCTGTGGAGCAGGTCCTGTTAGTGTCCACCTCTACGGTCTGCATGTGGACAGCAAAGGCTTGAGGGTTCCGGGAGTTGCCCAGGTCATATGGTTGGTAAGGGGTGGAGCTGGGATTTGGGCCCAGATCATGGGAGTCTGGATCAGAACTGGGGCAACGATGGCAGAGGGAAGGCCTGTTCCACCCCGCCCTGAGAGCCCAGCTGCTCACTGCATCCATCACGGTCAACTGCTCTACCACCTGCTTAGGAGAGAAGGCCGTGAGGTTGGGCTTCTTCTCATGCTCCTTAACAGCCACAGGTGGAGACGGACTTCCCACTAGAAATGATGATCCAGGTGACTCCAGCTCAGCAGCTCCCACTCCTGCTGGAGCCAATGTTGGCCCTTGCTTTAGCTCCAACGCTGCTGATGGAGGTGACTCTGGCTCCAACGCTAGAAGGGGTGTTGTCAACAGAGCTGGAGCCAGCTCTACCTCCACCACTGCCCACTGCTCTGCTTCTGCCACTGACTGGAGCTCTGCAGCTGGCGCTACAGTGGGATAAAGAGAAAGATTCACCCACATAGCTGACTTTCCATGTGTCCTTCTGAACAAAGGAAAAATCCCACTTCCCTTCCAGGAATATCCAGCCTGCAGTCCCCCTTACCCTCTGCCTCTGCCTCAGTGGCCTCCAGAAGCTCACACCAGGCAAGGGTAAGAGGGTCATGGCAGCTCAGCTCCGAAACAGGCAAGGTTACCTGCATGTACATCCCCTTTAGCTTGAAAAAGGGACAGCCCCAGTCTGGTCACTCCCTAGTTCTGGTCCAACCTGGTCATCTCAAGGTCCTGAGTGTGGAGACCCTCTGTTCCTGTTCTCATCTCAGAGCAGCACTGGATGGTGTTTGTGGCCTCAGGCACCTTCCCCTTGCCTAGTGAGTTGGTGAAATTGAAACCATTGGGCAGCTCCTCGATGACCTTCTTACTGGAGATCTGCAAAGACTGCTCCGGAGCTGGGCCTGAAGGAATCAGGGGCTGCATGCACACTGCCACTGGGGTCATCCCCCAAGAGAAAGTCTGCTCCTCAGTTCAGGCACAGAGGGACATCCCTGCAAAAACTATGGTCAGGCAGGAAAAGAGATGAAACCTCTATGGCTCAGTAACATAAGAGTAGAGGAGCTCACCTTCTCATGCTGCCAGCCATGACCTGGGCTATGAACATGATAGGCCCACCACACTTCCGACACCTAACAAGCAGCTCCTGCCCAGGAATGGCCTGCCCCTCATACCCTGCCTTCTCCCCTCCACACAAACACACACAGACACACACACACACAAGATGAGGGACAAGGGGTGTGGGGCTGATCAGGAGGGGTCACAGTTGTGACCTGGCCTGCACTAGCCTTTCCTGGGCTGCCCCGTGTTACCCTTCACTGCCTCCTGCCAGACACCCAGAGGCGTCGGGGATGAGGGCTGAGCCAACGTCAGCAACGACCAAAAAGTTTCTCTTTCTGGGTTTTTTTGTGCCTAGATCCTCCAAAAGTTGGGATACAACAACAAAATATTTTTTCCTGTTGACTGTCTCCAGTCAAGTGAGCTGGATGGGGGGCTGTGGGTGACTGGTTACCAGAGTTCTAAGATCTTTTGAGGTCTATGACCAAGGAAGTGAGGTCTTTTTTCAAGACTCCTTTACCTAGGCCCCTTCCCTCAATCAGACTTGTCCAGAGCTGCCCCCTGTCCCCTGGCTGCTAACCCTCCTCCCCCATGTCATCTCCTGAGCTGTACACAAGGAGCCTAGACAGCCCTAGCCACAGCTCCCTGGAACCCTAAGTCGGGTCCTAGCTTTGAGGAGACAGAGATGAATGCAGACCTCCTTTTTCTTACCAGTTCTTCATCCTGAGAAAGTCCCTGTACCTCTCAGGTCCTCCCCAGTCTCTAAACCTGCACCATGGGGATCAGGCTAGAATCTACTTCCTAGAGATGTCGCCCAGTGTATATGACATAATATCTATTACCTCTGTGGGCTGGTGTCACATGAACCTAAGGCACAAACTTAGAGATGGAAGAATAACAAGAAGGGGTGACAGGTAGCACAGACCACCACTCAAAACAGGCCTGGATGAGTGACGTCAGCATGACGTTGTAAGGAGCTGGGCTCCTCTGTGCAGGCAATGTCAACTCCGGAGGGAGCCAGGAGGGGCGCCAAAGATTCACAGGACTCTGCAGCCCTTCTGCAGCTCACTAGTGTGGAGGGGCACCAAGGCTTCACCTTGGCCTCTGTCTCCAAGTTCACATAAAGGAGGGTCGGTTTCTTCCAAGAGTTTTATAGTTAATAGTCAAAGATTAATAATGTAATAAAGGCACAACCACTTGAGTATTCGTTTATATTGAGACATTAAAATATCAAGCAGGGAGGATTAAAAGAAAGACCAAAAGTATATTCTTAGTTACTGCTATTTCTTTAAATGAATCATTCTGGATAAAAAGTACTTTATTATATTTTTTTCAAGTCCCAATAATCAAGCTGAATATATCAACCAAATACTTACCACGAAGAAGAGACTGTTGTCACGCTAAAGCAGCACAAAGTAAGACTAAGCTTTTCCCACTTTCTGTAGGGCTCTCCAACAAACAATGCTGCTTACTTTTTAATCCTCGGACAATCTATTGACACAAAAACAATAAAAAAATCAGTAAACAATTTACTTCATTAGGGTCTGTCTCCATCACAAGTACAAACACAACAAGAAGTAAGGTTGTACTTGAGGGAACATAGCAATAGCAGAAGGGAGAATTAGTATTTAGTTCAATCTAGACCTTATTCCTTTATCTTTCTCCCTAAAATTATGTTGGACTTAAAAGCATATAAGCATAAAAGAAATGAACAAAGCAATTTGTGCCTTAATGATGCAAGCACCGTCATTTCTTTAAAACTAGAGTACACTAATATCTTGGATGAAAACTTAATGGAGGATACTGCTAGGGGGAGTGTAAATCGCTACAACCACTTTGGACAGATATTAACAATTTCTAGTAAAGTTGAAGATACCCAACACCAGGAAGTCCAGTCCTATGTATATATCCAAAAGCTTTCCCACAGGAACATAAGGAAACATGCATAAGAAAGGTCATAGCAGCATTGTTTAGAATTGCAAAAGAATGTAAACAACTTAAATGTCTGTCAAAAGGAAAATGGATAAAAAAATTCTGGTATATTCATACAATGGAATACTACACAGCAATTAAAATAGATGAACAATCAATAAGGCTACTTCTTAAAAATAATGTTAAGCAACTAAAAACACTTCTGAACAAATATGGGTACAGTATCATATCATTGTACAAAGTTTAAAAACAGGTAAAGTATTGCTCTATATTGTTTACGGATACATACATATGTAACAAAAGTATAACAACACGTCTAGGAAAGAAAAAGAATAAATTCAGCATACTAGTAATGTTACTTGCAAAGAAGGTATAAAGTAAATATGGCAAAATATTAAGATTGAACAACTCTGGAAAGTTGGCTTACCCATTGGTCTATTAATTTTCTATATGATTGAAACATCTCAAAAAATATGGTGAGAAATATAGTATTCTGTGTAAAAGACAGTAAATACTTTGTAGAAGGTAGTAATTCCGTAAAGTAAATAGAAGTGCCAAATGAGCTGAGAATAGTTTTCAGAATACTCTCCTTTGCCTCCTAACCATATACAGTTCATAGCGATTAGGATTATTTTTTGAAAGGTTACATGTTCTTCCATGAACCCAGCAAATATTTTCAATCCATTTACTATCTGAGAAAATGAATGTAGTCACAGATTCAGTATACGTTATGAATTATCGGCATCTTTATCTTAATGAAGACTTAACTGCTGAAAAATACTTGCAGAATTCATTATAGCAAGCTATGATGGACAAGCTTTACAAGGAAAGTTCATCTTCACCCCACCAACTGTACATTCAGACCATATTGAAGAGTCATGCTTTCCTGTTTACTTAGATTCCTAACTGCAGCAGAAATGAAAATCAAGACTGAAACAATGCCATTCAAAGAAAACCAGATACCCAACTAGACTAGGACAGAAGTCTAGAAATAAAAAGGGGATTCCTAAATGTATCAACAAAACAAATGCAAGTAAAAGAATTTCCTAGTCTTAACCATCACAGTGGTTGAGAACATGTCTCGGAATCTGACAAATCCGGATTTGTATCCCTACTCTGCCAAAGCTGTGGACCAGGAGGTAGAAGTACGAGTTCTATATCAGGTTCCCACAACTCAGATGTGTTTCTTGATCATGTCTTCACTTCTCTAGACTAAGATCCTCATCTGTAATAATCCCTAATTGAAAAACTGTTGTAAGGGAGAAAATGCCTTGGCACACAGTAGGTGCTTGATAATTCTGATTTAAAGGTAAGAAGGGTATAATGAAAAGAAGATGGGCTTTGGAGTAAAGCAAGCCTAAGTGTGAGTCCCACTGTGTGAATCACTGAACCTCAGTCTGTTTCTTCATCTGTGCAATGGAGATAAGATTATCTACCCGATAGAGTTTTGACGAAAATTAGCCAGGCATTGAGTTAAGAATTAAGTAAGTTAATGGATAGAACGTGCCTAAACTCCAGTATTTGACACAGAGGAGGTGATCTACATTAATCCCCACCTCTTCTAAACCACCTATGCTTAATCTAGGATCCAGAGACAGAAGTCAGAGACTGTGTTCTCTTGCTATTGCATGCAGAAGTCTTGGTACATGACTGTGTTTCTCTGAAGAGAAAGTCCATGGATTTCTCATTCCCAGAACTATATCCTAATAAAATAACTGAAAACAGAGGGGAGACTGATATGCACTGTTATCAACTGAGGACTTCCTTGCAATAGTGGAAAAAAACGGCAAATTCGACCTGGGGATGGAGGGATGGTTAAAAGAGTAATTCAACAGCTTATGAAGCCAATTATACCCTGACCCCTAGCCTATGTGTTCCAAAACAAGCTAAGAACCACTATTCTGAGGCATTTCCCAGTTCTACTATTCTGTGATTCTATCTGTGCAACTCTTGAGTAGAGATTTGGTGGACTCTAACCCCTTCACCCCAGCCAATAACGCAACGCCGGCTAGTTCCTCAGATACAGCCTAGAAATCCATCCCACCTGCATTCACCACAACCGCCCAGGGGATAAAGGACGAGCCCCGATCCGCCTCCCGCCATCGTCCCCGCTGCCACGAGTCAGCGGAGGTTCAAGGGGGCCCGGGGCCTCTCCTCGGGGTTCAGGACAGGATCCCTCTGGCCTCCGCGTGTTCAGAACCCCGAGGCCCGTGGACGCGGTCACCCCGACTGCCCGCATGGCGGCCAGGCGAGAGCAGAAGGCTCTCTTCGGGCAGGCTGCGCGCCACCCCAGGAGAGACAGGCTGGCCTGTTCTGAGGAAAACCGAGGCAGCGCTGCCTGGGCTCCGAGTCCCGGGAGAAAATGAAATGGTATCTGCGAGCACACACTGCGGAGCCTGGCAGAGAGGAGAAGCCCCAAACCTCTCGCCTCCTCACCCTGGCCGAGTGCGGACTCCGGCGCCTCACCCGCTCCCTCCTCCGCTCTCTCCAGGCCGCGCGCAAGCGCTCTCCCGGACGAATTCCTGCCTCCCGCCCCCTCGACTCCCAGCACCCAATCACCCGCCAGAGCAGAAACCAAGAAACCACTCCCGGCGTGAGGTTAGGGGGCCCCCGAGAGAAGCCTCCGCAATAAAAACCAACGCAAAGTATTTCGTGGCCCGGAGGCGAACGCTTGAACAGCGAAGGATGGGAGCACAGCGCAGCGTTTAAAGGAAAAGTCTTCTCCATTTTGAGATTTTGAAACCGGCGACTTAACCCATGTATCCGTTTCCTTGAAAACTCGCAGTCTCATTCTTCAGGTCTGTAGACCAAGCGAAAGGAAAGCCTTGCCGAGTTCTTCCCAGAGCGCCCGTCAGTGCCGCTCAGCTCACGTTTCCGAACTTCACGTCGGCCCGGGTGTCGCACAGACGGAGGCGGGAACTGCCAGAAGCCTGAGCCCGGCCAGGCTACAAGGCTGGTTGACGAGTGGCCGCAGACCCTCAGGATGTTCCAGGCTTCCCCGGATAGCGACTTCAACCAGAGCAACGCTGTAGAGCGCTCCCGCCCCGGTCACTTCTGCTCCATCAAGGCTCATCCGTCTTCTGTCCCTCCTAAAACCGGGTTGTTATTCTTTGCCACGAAGTACACTTCAGTTTCCTCAAAGGTAGGGAGTTAATCGTGATCTCTCCAAAGTGTGATTTTGTCAATTTCTGAATAGCCTAAGCTTGGCTCCGATACTAGTGTCTCAAAAAAGTAAAACGTGAGACAGTTTCTCAAGTTTGAGCAACTAGTTTGGGGAGAGGTTTGCTGTAGGGGGAGCAGCGGGAGGAGAGTGGATTTGTTTGCTTCCCTTTCAGTTTTACTGCATCTTCCCCAATTGCAAAATGTACAGTGCTAAAAATAAATTCTACCTTTTAATTTAGTAATCTCAGGCTCAAAAATTTATCCTAAAAGAGTAATCCAAAAGAAAGAAAAAGTAAAAATACCTAAATTGATAACATTGCCTATTGTAATCCTGAAAAAAGTCATCAACCTCCCGGTCTAGTAATAGCACCCTATACGGTTATGATACATCAGTTTGATCATTAGGAAGCCAATAAAATAATTATCAAAAGTAAACAACTTGCAAAAAAGATTTCATATAAATTTAAATGAAAGAAAGCAGACTCCCTACTGGGTATTATGAATTCCATTATGTGAAAATATATATGCATAAGCAAAGATGGAGGGAAAGTATAAAAAATGTAACTTACTGTTAAAACAGTGGAATGAAGGATAATTTATCAATACTTAAAAATATCTTCAAATTTTTATTCTGCTTTTACAATTTTTTTAAATATCAAATCCTTTAAGTAACTGCTCCAGGGAAACTACTACGATTTTCGATTTTCCTCCACTCAATTCCTAAGGCTCCCAACCGACTCTAGCCTTGTATGGCCATTTGACGTGTGTGGCGTTAACAGAAGTGGATACACGTAGGCTCTGGAGCCAGACAGTCCTGGATTCCAGTCCCTTGAACTGTTCCTTTCAGGTGAACAGTAGTGAAAGAAAACATAAAAAAACTACAAGTTCATTTGATAAAGAATATGCATGTTTATAAACCAATATTCAAAATAGCTGCACACATCTGTTTTCACTTGAATAAAAAAATCACATTGTGACAAATTTTGTAACCTTAACTTAAAATACATGAATATTAACATTTACTAATATAGTTACACATTTTGTTTACATCATCAACGGATGTGATGAAAAACAGCATGTTGTTATTTAAACACAGCAGGTTTTGATCAGCCTTTGAAAACTGATCCAAGAATGTGCGCTGCATTTAGTTAGAAACCATTTATTTCAACCTTTTTTGAACTCCTAGAGGTTTCCTACTCACATAAAATATTCCAAAGCCTCAGTTTAAAATAAAACAAAACAAAAGAACACAGGACCGCTGTATTTAATCTTAGAAGACTACAAAACAGCCTTGTTTAAAAATATGAAAATTCTTACAGTATTTTTTAAGTGTATGCTTTTATTTTTCACATCGAACTTACTTGATTGAACATTAAGCATCTGATATCTCAGGGAAGGCCAGCCCAGTATCCTGGTTTTCAGAGCTGAACAGGTGTTTCTGATGCAATCTATGGACCAGCAGAGACCCATTTGACTAAAGAAATAATTAATCAAGTGTTCTCTAAACATTGCTGCATAATGGAATCAACTGGGGAATCTTAAAAAAAGAAAATACTAGTGCTTGACTCCCAACCGCAGACATTCTGATTTAATTGGCATGGGTTACAATTGGGGAACAAGTTTTAACAGCTGTCCAGGTGATTTTAATGTGCAGCAAAATTTGGAGCCACCACAATGATGCAAGACACACAGTGATTTAAATCACAATTAGCCACAAATGACAGATGCCTATAGAGGAGAACTCACTTTTAAGGAAGTTTCTCAAGTTGGAAATACTTTATAGTTTCTCTCTGTTTCTTAAGATCAAATTTATGCTTTTTCTGAAAGTTATAATGACTCTTTAATTAGTAGTCTTCAGAGGGGATTTATATTGTTAAACACTCAACAATTTTTTTCAACCATTAAGTTTAGGTTACTGTATATAATCACTGCTATACACTTATCTATTACGTGTAACAATACACTGAAATTACCTTCTAGGCATCACAGTATTAAGAACCATCCATAGTTTATTGACTGTTTGAAGCATTCTCCACAGAACCCCTGAATTCAATAGCTGGTTCATATTGGATGTTAATACTTCTGCCTATGGTATAAGTTCACTGGCAGAGAGTAGAGTCAAGCGTTCTAGAATCTGTATCGTTTCCATATGTCTTACTGGGACAGCTGAAAATGCTAAAGGGGAAACTTAGCAGTCATAATCTAAATTCTATACAGCTTACCAAAGAAGAAGTAACATTTCTCTATCAGACTACAGGCCAAACAAATCAAGAAAACAACGTTGCTCTAAACGTAAAACTTTCAATCCTAGCCATAGTTTTGGCCATACTTAAAATAAGGACCTTAAGAAAAATTCATTTAGGTGTAGTTATTTCACAAAGAACAAAACATATCTCATTTAAGAAATCACATTAGTGACCCAAAGACAAGGTTCATTTCTTTGGTGATTCAGAAAGATTTTAAAAATTGATTGAAATATGAAAATATACACAAGTATTGCCTTTGGTAGTCACATTCATTTGAAAGATTGGAATTTGTTGATACCTATAAGGGTGGCCCCCTTTATAGGTTATAAGCACTCAGCAGATTGCTGTTATTCAATAATATCAATCCTGTGCTCTTCAATAGAACAGACACTAACCACATCTGGCTGTTGAGCACTTGAAATGTAGCTAGTCCAAAATGAGACGTGCAGTAAGTATAAAATATACACTGGATTCCTAAGACTTAGTATGGAACAACAGTAAAATATCTCATTAATCGTTGTTTATATCGAGCACCTGATGAAATAATATATTAGATATATTGGGTTAAATGAAATAATTATTAAAATTAATTTTGCCTTTGTTTTTACTTTAATGTGGCTATAGAAAGTTTCAAATTATATGTTAAAATTATATGTGTGTCTTGCGTCTTATTTCTATTTGACAGTGGTGATCTAGAACACTATCCAGTAACCGCAAGTCCGTTGCTCTATTCCGTGGCACTTATTTCTGACTTCTTTCTATCGACCTTTCACACAACCTGTTCAGTGATATAACGTAGGACCTATGAGGTAACAGATACAAGCGTATCAGAAATAAATGGTTAAAACTCCTTAAACTCAAAGAGAATTATTAAAATTATATTCACGAAAACATTATTAATATCCCCAGGGAAATTCTGCATGATTTTAAGATTTCAATGAGCCTAACATCTCTTTGCACTACTAAAGGGGAAAAAGGAGTATCAATCTACTATACCTTCTTGGAGTTGTTTAAGAGAGTGGTTTTTGGCATTATTAGTCAGGAGCATTTCCCTTAACAGGGCGTCAGTCCCTGTGATTTTTTCTTCACAGATCCAATCTTTCACAATGCATAAATGCGAGTAGTTAGTTACAAGGAGACATAGTAAAGCAGAATGCGACCCTTAAAAATTTACAGAAAGTCAACTGGATTCTTCATTCTTAAACACAAAACTCATCTCTCTCCTCTCTCCCCCTCCCTTCTCCCTTTCACTCTCAGCAATCCAAAGGAAGTTGCACTTTTTGTGCATGCATACTACAGTTTGAGAACTTCTGTTAAGTAGTTCAGCCAGGGAATCTGCTTAGATAAAGATCCCCAAGTGATCTGATACAGGGAAGTTGGAAACTACTACTTTTATCAAAAGTTCTCAAGCTTTCTTCCACTCTATCCCAACATAAAAGTCTTTCATCAGGAAAAGTTGTTTGACATAGCCATAGTTCAAGAGTTGAGAGGGGGAGGAAAGAAAAAGAGGAGAAAAGAATGTCCATTTGGGGGAGATCATATATGATTTTAAAAAGGCCTCACTCAGAAATTCTGATGACTAGTGGTGTAGTGATTTGCATGCTCTGCTGCAGTGGCCCCAGGTTTGCAGGTTCGGATCTCGGGCACAGATCCACACACCACTCATCAAGCCATGCTGTGGCAGCATTCCACATACAAAATAGAGGAAGATGGGCACAGATGTTAGCTCAGGGCCAATTTTCCTCAACCAAAAAGAAAGAGAGGAAGGTTGGCAAAGGATGTTAGCTCATGGCCGATCTTCCTCACCAAAATTTAAAAAAAGAAATTCTGATAGGCTTCTATAGGAGAACATGTCCTCTCCTCCAACTCAGTTGACAATCATTGCTATACATGGGTAAAATTCAAGTTGCTCACTTTAAATACCTAAAAGTTCTCAGGCACTTTAGGTATATTTTCTCATTTCACCCTAACATTCCTACAAGGTAAGCAATATTGTCTCCATTCTACTGTAAGGAAACAGGCTGAAAGACATTTATTAATATCCCAAAGCCACACAGCTAATTATGTCAGCCAGTCGAAGCAGTACTGGTGATACCCACAAGAGGATGCATTTGTCTTCCTTCAAGAAGGGTTAAGGAAGCCCCAAAGGAATGGGAAAGCTTCCTTTTTGTAAATCTAATGCTTGTTTTTAACCTTTTGCTTATACCATGGTTTGACTATTCATGACTATTATTGTGTAATATCAATAATGAGAAAGTAAATGATGATATTGTAAAAATGCCTATTTAGATATATGAGATACCACTATGCTAAGTGCTTGGCACATAAATACTTAACAAATATTTTTGTTACTATACTACTAGTATCGTTATCAGAGTTGTAAGTATACTAGTAATAATATTAGTAGCAACAATGGTACTTTAGATACAATCATCAACTTCTCATGCAACTTAAATCAAATGTTACCAGTGCTTAGTCCCAGTAGAGATGGTATCTGCTTCCTTTCTCATAGAAACTGCTTAAAATTGATGTTTCTGTTTGAAAAGACACAGTAACAATCAAAAGTGGTATAATTTTAAAGTTCGAAAGTCTCAATGCACAAGTACGTGTACAGTGAAGACTATCCCAGGGCCGGCACCGCAGCATAGTGGTTAAGTGCGTGCGCTGCGCTGCTGGCGGCCTGGGTTCGGATCCCGGATGTACACTGAGGCACCACTTCTGAGGCCGTGCTGTGGCAGCGTCCCACATAAAGTGGAGGAAGATGGGCATGGATGTTAGCTCAGGGCCAGTCTTCCTCAGCAAAAAGAGGAGGATTGGCATGGATGTTAGCTCACAGCTGATCATCCTCACAAAAAAACAAAACAAAACAAAACAAATTTCCAAAAACAGTCATACAAGTGACTGCTTACAATAGTACAAATCAATCTACATTTCATAATCTCTTCAATAAAACAGTTCCCAAATGCTGCCAAATACAACATAATTTCTTTGCAATTAGATTATGCAAAGATACGAGTAAATAAATGAAGACACCTGGCTGAAGATGACCAAAGAAGCTTCATGTTCCTCCTTGAAACCAACCATAACACAGAAAGAAAAAGAAAATTCCAACTTCCAGGAAACAAACCAAAAAAACCACACTCAAACGTTATTAAAAAAAAGAAAATATTATTAAAAAAATTAAATTTCAAAAATATCACTATTTCTATGACAGTTTTACACTAAAACTATTATAGTAATTCTATGCTGTGGAATATTATAGAGCAATTAGAAACAATAAGGTAGATCCACATGTACTGACATGAAAAGATTTCCAAGAAATATATTAAATCTCCAGACCAAAAGGAAAACGACAAGCACCCAGAAATCAACCCTGAAAGCACAGAAATGTATAACCTTAATGACAGAGAATTCAAAATAGCTATCATAAAAAAGCTCAATGAAATATAAGAAAACAGACAATTCAATGAAATCAGGAATTTTTTCACAAAAGAGATTGAAACTATAAAGAAAAATCCATCAGAAATCTTAGAGCAGTTAGTTAGTCTTCACTAAGTGATTTCAGAGATTTGATCAGTTTTAGAACAAGTAGCAAGGATCTTCCTAATGCACACCCCCTCTTTTCCCAGAGTGTGTGTGGCATGAGGGTGGAGGCTGCACGTGCAAGCCGGTCATGGGAAATGTCACTTCAGCACTGGTTTCTGGGCAGAACTGCAAGATTTAGGGTGGTGTTATTTCCTTCTTTCCTCCTTCTAGGGTGCCTCCCTCTCCCCACAGTCCCCCAGGTGGGCTCAAGCACCCAGGATGGCAGCTATGGTGATGGGTGACCCGAGTCCACTTTTGGTTGGAGAGGCCTACAAAAGGCCAGCAGCAGCCTTTTGTAGGCCACATTTCACATGTGGTGCCTCAGAGAGTCTTTGGAGCCGCAGCAGCACAGGACATCTGATTTCGCTTGTTTTAGTCTCAGAGAAACTGACACGTTGTTTTGCATATAGTAGAATCAAAGGGAATTTGTCCTGCAGTTCTGAGTGTGCCCTGCCCTGCCTGGCTCTCGACTCTTCATTTTTCTTGCCACATCTGCGTCTGTGGGTGCCATCCACCTGTCTTTCTCAGCACCTGAAGCTCAATGAGAAGCGCACACTGGCCTTGCCTCCCTGGAGTTTTCAAGGGCGCCCTGCTCTATGATCACATACTTTGGGACATTAGCTCTAAGCAGCCTGTCCATGGTGGCTATCTGGCTGGTGGCTCACCCTGCCTGGATGCCAACCTGGTTTCCACCCTTCTCCTTCAGCGAGTAGTGGACACCCACCCCAGCCTGCAGAGACTCCTGCCTGGGCTCTGCCAGTGAGCCTGGGGACCACCACTGTGAGTTTTGCAGGAGGAAGAGAGGAAGAAGTCCAATCTCATACCCAACTATGTCTGGCCGTTAGTCCCTTCCAACCTCTTCAGATACTTAACCTGGTCATTTACTGGGAAAGTAACAAGTTTAAAACATGATTCCAGGCCGATGCCCACACCAGGGAGCAGAAGAACAGAGTCTGCCCCCATTAGTCCTGTTACCAGAGGGGCAGGAGCTGGGCAGGGAGCAGGACAGAAGGAAAGACCAGTGCTGCTGCAGCTGCTGTACTTGTCCCTCACCCACGCGTACCAGGTTTCCAAATGAGCCTGTGGGGCCAGCACAGGCCACAGAGGAAAGGCTAGAGAGAAGCAAAATCCTTCTTGACTCTTCTTTTGGGTGCCCACTGGGCTCAGTGGAGGTCCAATGCTTACCCCATTTCTAAGGAAGTGCTTTTGTGGGTCTTCAGACCTCCCGCCAGCTGATGGTCTCTGTCCTCAAGCCCCGGACAGAGGTGATGGTGCTCTGAGCTGACAGCTTGTGACAGCCCTTCAGGCCTGGCCTCTGAGGTCCACTCTCATCATAGGCAGAGTCCCCCTGAAGACAGCTCAGCCTAGGCCTCCTCCCAGCATTCACGCCTGGTGCCTGGGAAGCATGCACAGCCTCACACAGCTCCCTGTGGCCCTGAGGACCTGGGAGTTGGCCAGTCTCTGCCTTTAGAGCCTTGGAACAGGTGTCGGGTACCAGTCTCTGTGAACTTTGAGCCCCAGGGATGCTCCACATGCCTCAGCTCAACCTCACCCAGGGAAGACAGAGGCAGAATGCAGAGACACTGACAACTCACTCAAAAAACAATCTCTCTTTTGGACTTCTGAACCCATAGGCAAGGTGGGACCCCACAGCAGAGGAACCTCTCCTGGAAGGAGGAAACACACTACTATGGTCTGGTAGCTTGACAACACAAGAGTTATCTGGAGGGGAGAAAAACGTGGAAAGATCAGATGAGAGTGATTAAAAGCTGGTGTCTAATGCACAGCTCATACACGTTTACAAAATTAACATGTCAGAACAAAAATAAGCCTTGGTTCTTACAGCTCCTCACCTCCTTCTGAGATTTACTTGCTGCTGTGGGATCCAGGTGACCATCCAGAGCCCAAATGCAGCCCTGCAGGCTGTAGACATCAGACTGGAAAACCCTGCACCCTGGCATGGGAGGGCCACCGGGGGAATATTTGAGCCCCTGGAGCCATTTAAAATTTAGGAGAAACCAGCCATGAAGACTTGGACACCATCCTCAAGGGCAGTTCCTTGCCTTGGTCTGTGTGGATGCACGGTGAAGGAGGGTGCTCCTAGGCCCCAGTGGGTGTCAGAGTCCCTGGCCCACACCAGGTGTTGTCCAGTCTGTCCCCAACACCTCCACTCGGCCTGATGGAAGAGGAGACCAGCAACCAGTAGGGTGCTTACCTGCTCCCCAAAGCTGCTGGTCCAAGTTGCACTGCAGGGATTCCAAAAGAACAGAGGATGTTTTGGGGGGGAAAAATAACATGTTCCATCTGTCATTCATTGCTCCTGACTAGACACATTTCATCTTTACAACTGAGACCAAATGGATGGTGAAGGAGTCCTGAGAGGAGAGGGGAAGTTGGAGATGCATGACAGCTATTGCTGGGTTAGCCGGTGTGAGCAACACCAGAGCACACTTCCTGTGACCCCATTCACTCCCATTCAGCTCTGGGCTCTCTGAAGTCCCAGGGAGCAGAGGCCAAGGCTGGGACCTTAGGAGTCAGACGGGCCCGACCAGCTATGTGACCATGGGCCAAGTGCCTCCTGGATAGGGGGACTCAGGGAGACATAGTATGTGCCGATGCTCACTTATTATTATTCTTCTGATTGCTGTTGTCTTTCCCCACCCCAGACGAGATGCTGGGCTGGATTCAGTGCAACTGCGTCTATGGAGTGTCTGCCTGTGGCAGGTGCCAGAGGGGCAATGATGAAAAGGATGCTAAGGAATACTTTAGACCCATCGCAGGCACTACTCAGGAGGCGTGGAAAAGTAGAGGGTGGAGTTCTCAGGAATGGATTGAGTCTTTAGAATATATGTCCCCAAATGTCCTTAAATAAGACAGACTTTTGGTGCTAATGTGCCGCATTATTAAAACAATATGACAAAATAACCCTGTAGGAATTGTGTTCACGGGTTTCCATATCTGAGGGTCTCATCTTTGCAGGGCCTTGATCGAGTGCCAGGCCTGAGAAATACCAGACTTGCTGCCAGTGGCTGAGGACCCAGATGCCAAGATGTGGGGTTCTGAGCCTGCTGGCTGGGCAGGACACACTGCTAGCACGTGCTGTCTATGGGCATCCGATCCTTTCTTGACCTACTTGGTGTCAACGCCCATACTCTCTAGTTTTGGGGTGGGGCTTTTTCTAGCAGTGACAACTTGGCCCTCAGCTTCAAAAAGTATGAACCAAAGCATATGCTTGCCTTTTGAAATCCTGGGGCCGAAGGCTCTGTGGCCGCCCCATTTGGCCGCACTCTTCATTCTCACACTGGAACATTCACGCTATGTCTGCAAGAACAAGTTACTCCCTACACATGCAATACAGCAAAGCCTTTTTTCCAGGAACACACATGACATCCAGAGAGCTCATCATGGAGACACTGGGACCCCAAGGGGTTTGACCATGTAGAGTTCATCTTTCCTGCAGACACAACATTTCTATTTCTCCCTTTCTACCCCTGGCGCCTTTTTTTGGTTTCTTACTCAGTTGGGTCATTTGGGAAGTGGCTGCTGAGCTGTGTAGGAGAGCGAGAGGGGTGTGGGGGCTGAGGCCTGATATGAAGGAGAAGGAAGCCCAAAGAGGCAGGAGACCCTACCAGGAGCCTCACTGGCCCAGCAGGGAGGTGGGGGCCATGGCTGCCCCTGGAGGAGCCTGCAGAGTGGAAAGGCCAGCCCAGCGCCCTCCTCCCCAAATCTCCCCATGTGCTCCATCCTGGGGCACTGCCACTGGTGGCCTTCGGCCTGCTGCTGGTCTTGCAGCTCAGTGGCGAGCTCTCTTGTGAAGAGGCTCTGAGCGGTGCTCTGTGAGGACAACACAGCCCATCTGCCGTGTCATGTGTGCAGGTAAATGCCCCTGCTCACCTTTGGGGAGCAGATTCTCCGGGTCCAGGAAATGTCCCTCCTGAGGGGACACTCAGAAGAGGGAGGTCAGTGGTCAAACCACAGCCCCGACCTGCTGCAGCTGGTCCTGGGGCCAATCTGACTGTCATTGCCTCCCCTCAGCTGTCCCTTCTCAATGCTACTCACCCTGAGACCCCCTCATCTCAGTCGTTCCCCGGGTAGGTGATGCCAGACTTCCTCCTGCTCACACGCTGGTCAAGAGGGCGGTGCATGTCCACTCATGGTCACTATGCCTAGGAGCAACTGGTCTGCACATACGAGCTGCCTGCCCACTGAAGTCTAGTTACGAAAGTGTTGGGAAGAACCATCTGAAGCAGGAGTCACGCTGGTCTCCTCCCAGAGGAACTCAGTTTGAGTCTGCCCAGCACTTCAAAGGCCCTGCCATCCAACTCAACAGAAGGAAATGACCCACAGCCAAGAAGCTGGCCCTGTGGGGGCTCACTGACCTCAACCCTAACCTTGCTGGGGTCAACCTTGAGAGGTCCCAGCCATAGATGGGGGTTGCAAAGGCCACTAGGCCAGCTAAGGTCGCTGATCACTGCACTTTTGCTCCACATCAAGTTCAGAAACTCCACTCAACTCCTCCACTGCCCCTTCTGAGAGGCACAGCCCCCGGCCACACCTCCTCCACCCACTGTCTTAATCCAGAATACTTTCATCATCCTATAAAGCTTCCTCATGCCTATTAGCGGTCACTTCTCACTCCTCCCTCCCTTCCCCACCCCCTGACAAACACTAATCTACTCCCTATCTCTATGGATTTGCTGACTCGGGACATTTCTTATAAATGGAATCCTACAATATGAAAATACCTAGCATGATGTTGTCAAGGTTCATCCATGTTATAAGTGTGTGTCAGAACTTCATTCCTCTTTATGGCTGAATGATATTCCATTGCTTGGAGAGACCACCTTTGGTTATCCATTCTTCCGTTGGTGGACAGTTGGGTTGTTCCCACCCTTTGGCTATTGTGAATAATGCTGCAATGAACATGCTCATTCATGGACTTGTCTGAGTCCCTGTCGCAATTCTTTGGATCACACAAGTTTTGTAGGCTCTCAATGCACCTTCTAGGAGTTTTCTATTTCCCTTCACAAGCTGTACGTTTCATTGTCCTACTGTCTGGCAGACCCAGTCCAAGGACACTGGAAAGCTAGTTTTGCCATCGATCTCAAAGTGCAAGGGTCACAGGGGTGAATTTTTTCTTTATGAGCATCTGGACCAATGAGGGTAATTGACTACAAATACCAGAGGAAACTCTAGCTAATTTAAGCAGAAATAAACTACAAGGAGATGATCCTGTAGTTCACAGAATTCACAAATATCTGGACAATCGGCCTGGAGAATGTGCAGGAAGCAGGGGGCCGTGGGATACCCCAGCCCCACCCTAGGAAGAGCTCAGTCAGTAGGCCACCCTGGGCCTTCAGACATGGGGCTGAGGCCACAGGTATCACTCATTGGGATCTGCGCTGTGTTAACACAGCTCCCTGACAACACCTTGATTTCAGACACCTGGTCTCAGAACCGTGAGAGAATGTTTCTGTTATTTTAAACCACCAACATTGTGGTGATTTGTTACAACAGTCCTAAGAAACTTACACACACACACACACACACACTCACACAAGCCAATCTCATGCCCAGGGGTAGTGCTCTCCACCTCAGGCTGAATCACAACCCATTGAAACGCCCACATGAAGACTGGAGAACAACTACTGCCTGTGGTCCTGCAGGGGCTGGGCCAGGTATCTTCACATAGACACACCTCCTGTACCTTTTCTATGCAGACCACCCCTGCCTCGTTGTCTGCTGGGCAACGGGACGCCTTCTTGACTCAGCTGAAGTGGTGCTGCTCAAATCACCAATTTCAACAGACCAGTGTTGTTTTTCTAATTCATGCAGGTTCCCTCTGGAGGCTCTGGGGAGGATCCATTTTCTCACCTTTTCCAGCCTCTAGAGGTCACTGCATCCCTTAGCTCCTAGGCTCTTCCTTCAACTTCAAGGCCGGCAGTGTCCAGCAGAGTCCTCCTCACATCACATCACTCTGACTCTGCCTCCGTCCTCACGTCTTCTCTCCTCTGACCCTCCTGACTCCCTCTTCCACTTGTAAGAAATATGATTACTCCGGGCCCACCTGGACAATCGAGGATGTCTCCCATCTCAAGGTGAGCTGACCAGCCCCTTAATCCATGAGCACTTGCATGTCTCTTTGCCTTGAAACCTAACATATTCAGAGGTTCTGGTCCTTGACTGGATGGGAAGGGCATTGCATGTAGTGTTGTTAGAGAATCAGTGAGGATCCGTCTCTCTGACATGAACAATTCCAAGGGCCTCTGGATAGGGCAGTGCACACAGAATGCAAATATACCTTCCTGCCTACAGCAGCCATGGATGGAGTCATTGGTGTGTGAGGAGCCATGAAAGGGGAACACAACAGGGTGGCTGACCCTCCTCAGGAGCAGCTGGAAGAAGTCTCATAAAAGAGAGCCCTGAGCGTTGTGATTACCATATGCGTGATGCACCCCAGCAGGGGTGCAGCATGGTTGGGGTTAGAGGGTTCACAGAAGGTTATGGGGCCTGGTAAAGTTGGATTCACCCACCCCTTGGAGCAAGAACTTGGTAGCAGTGGGAATGTTCTGGAGCCTTCCCCCTGCCATGCACTGGCACACACACATACACATGCACTCACACACAGACACATATGCAGCACAATATGCACACACAGAGACACATACACAACTCTGCATATGCACACACTCAGAAAACACACATGCACACATGCGTCTATGCACATACACGTGGATATGTGTAGGCACAAAAGACATATGCACGTGTACACATGCTGCATACAAATAGAAAGAAACATATGCACAGAAAGACATGTGTACACAGGCATACCCACATGCACACAAACACACAAATGCACCCACACATGCACAGGAGCAAGATGATGCCATTTGCATTTGGTAGAAAGTTCTGGGAGCAGAATGGAGTAGGAAAGAGGGGCAGGGAAAGCAGAGACCACTCAGGGTGTGTCAGTCAGTGCAGTCACCCCAGTACTCACAAGTCTGGAACGGGGGAAGAGCAGCAGTAATAGAGGGAGGAGGTGGATTAGGGGCGTGTGTGGGGCCAGCAGACCTGGTGGTATGGGTAGCAGACATGAAGGTCAATGTGGTCCCCCCCCAGGGTCACTGAGGGCACTGACGGGAGTACAGAACACAGGAGCCAGGGTACATTTGAGGGAAAGGAGATCAATTCAGCCTGCAAGGGGTGAGGGGGCTGCAATGGGAGCCATGGACATCCTGGTGGGGGCATTTAGAGCAGGCTGGACACTTTGCTTGTAGTTCAAGAGGTCTGGTAGGAAAGGGCGGGGTGGCAACATCAGCTCCAAGGCTGGAGCTGGAGCCTGGACTAGGACCAGCTCTCTCAGGGGAGCTTGGAGTGACCGGGGCTGGTCCAGGATCCCTGGGGCTGGGGCAGCAAAGACCATGGGAGTAGGGGGTACATACGAGGAAGCCATTGCTTTATCTTGCTAGCTCTTAATGCAGAGGTGTACTGCTTCCCATTCTGATAACATTCTCCCTTCCAGATAAGCTTTCTCAGAAGAAATCAAACCCAAGAGTAATGATGGCTAATTATGCAAAATTAAGAACATAAATTCACAGGATCCCCCCCAAAAATGATTTAATCACCACCTACAAGTCAAAATGAGGGGCCTTTATGAAGATGAGGGAGGGGCAGGATCCTGTCTCCAGGTCAGCCCAGGGCCAGACAGGTGAGCAGGGAGGAGGTGTAGGGTCCCCCACCCAGCCCTGCAGCTGTCCCTTGTGACTGCTGGACTGAGTCTGCTCTTCGTGCTGTGAGCTGAGGGACCCAGTTTATTCCTAACCACACTGTGAAGGTCATTTGAGAGTCTCTGGGAGGGCTGGGCAGTGGGCACGTGTGTGTCCCAGGTCAGCCACCTGCACTGGGTTAGGGTCTCAGTCCTGTTGTTCAGAACCCCAGGTGGACTTGGGCCAGAATTTGCTCTCTTGTGTCTTTGATGGTGTCTCCCAGGCAGAGCGGGACATCTTCCTGCCCAGCATGGGAGAGGGGAACTCAGTGAGGCCTTGGACAGATTTCCATCCACAATGGGTCACTGCTAACCCCTTACTCCTGGTGAAGTTATAGGCAAGTCAGGTAGCTTTTCTAAGACATAGTTCCCTCAGAGGCTAAAGTCATGTTTTGGAAGAAACTTTACATATTATAAGCCCATCTATAAATGTGAGGACTGTTGTCCCTATTATGTGTTTATATTTTGCAAGACTACTGCGCTGGGGTTGCCATTAAAAATCAAACACATTGTTACAAAACGTGTTATCAACTTCAAAAATCCATGGTGCTGTTGGAACAATATTTGAGGTCTGCAAATGTCTAGGTGCCACCCAGTCCCTAGTCACTACCCTCCCACAGGGACCGTCACAGCCTCACCTCTTTGTGAGCCCTCTGTGCCTCTTGTTGGTACTCATGTGACCTGGACATCCCTGACACTCAGTACTGGGCTCCAGGCATCCCCAACTGTACAGTGCAAGGTTCCTGACCCCTGTCTGCTCATTTGCCTCCCTATGCCTACTGTCCCTCTCTCGGAGCTGGTCAACATGCCGGCCTCAGTCTTGTCCACCCGGGCCTGAGGACCCAAGTTCCCCTCTCTTTGCCTTTTCCTTCTTAAATGCCCATGTCTAGGTCCTCCATCTCCCCTACCCCTGAAAAAACTGGTCTCATTCAGTTCTGAGAGTTGTCCTCAGCCTCTCAAGGAAAGTGATTCCCAGCAGACCCAGGAGTGAGGTGGGAGCTGGTGCTGGGAAACCAGATCCTGGTGGTTGGTCACACCCAAAACCTGGGGAATATCATGCAATGTGTGCTCATCATCAGAATGAAACTGTACTTGATTTCAGGGGAAACGGTTTGGCAATAGTAATGGTTAGAGGACCTGAGGCCTTCAACCCTGTCAGGACAAAGGAAGGTCTGGACACATAATCATAATAATTTTCATCCCATGTTCCTCAATTAAATGAATGGTCGGATGGATGCTGGATGGATGGATGATGAATGGTTGGATGAAAGGGTAGTTGATGCAAGGATAGTGAGTGGATGGGTGAATGGATGGATGGATGGGTGGGTGGATGTGTGGTTTACCGTTGGATGGATGAATGAGGGATAGGTGAATGGATGAATGAATGGTGGATGAATGGATCATGTATGGATGCATGATGGATGGATGGATAGATGGATCGATGGATACCTATGAGGCCAGGATAAATAAAGCACACATGGACACCTCTAAAGTAATGGGGTCTAGATCCACTTGACCATCACTGTGAGCTCCATGCACATTTGCTCCATCCTCTCCTCTTGCTTGCTCACACCTTCCTTGATCTGGATTGGGGGCATGTCCAGTTCTGAGAGGCATCCAATTTCTTTTGGAGTTCTCCTCTCAAAGGGCCCATTAACTGCCCCTCCTCTTCAGGATCTTAGGGCCACGGCAGCTCCTATGGAAATCTTACAGGACGTTTCCTATTAGTGTCAGCTTCCTATGCTGATCAGATGGGAGGGTGAACCCAAGTGTGGGGACACATGGCTGTTTGCCTCCCACAGCTCCCTCAACCATTTGATCTCTCTTTCCCTATTTCATCCAACTTCACAGTCCATATTCCTTGAGCTATGCACATCTGCTCCGATGTTAGTCATTTGAGAGACATCTGGGCTCAGTTCTATCAGCTTTTTGCATTTTTCTCCCTAAAGCCCTTATTACAGACATCCCTTTATTCCAGCTTTGAGGAAAATGGTATAGAAAGCCCTGGGCTAGACCAGTAACCTCGAGGAAAAGTGGCATCAGCCCTGCTGCCCTTCAGCTTCACAATGAACTTCAAGGTCATTTGGTTTTCAAGATGCTCATCATGTGGGTGTTCTTCCCTCCCCTCCTACTTCCAAGCTCCCCAATCCTGAGCCTGGGGTCCTGGAAACAGGCCTCACCCCCTACCTGTGCTCTGGAGCCAGGCCGCAGCCTGCCAAGTTGATCCAACATCCTCTACATTATTAATGTGCTGGTTTTTCTAGCAGACTCAACACAATAAAGATGGTGGTGATGGTAACGAACGTAACCGTGAGTCACCATCGTGTACTGAGAACTAATGTACTGGAGCATAGCATACATACCAGCAAGTACAGAATTCATACTTGCATTGATCCGTGAGTTATCCAAAGGGAACAAAACCGCTAACCAGTACCCACAAAAAAATAGAATATGACTAGCCCTCCAACGGCCCTCTTATGTGCCCCTCCCAGGTCACTTCCCTCTCTCTCCCAAGAGAGAGAGGGCCAATATTCTAACTTCTGAATTTGTTTTTCTTGTCTTTGAACTTGATTTAAATGGAATCATACGGAGTGTCTTCTTTGGTGTCTGGCTTCTTTCATTTTGCTTGTAAGATTCATCAATATTCTTGAATGTGGCTGTAGTTAATTTTTATTTCTGTATAGTATTCCACTATAAAACATATAACCCATTTTATTTATCCATTCCACTACTGATGCGGAATGGGTTGTCTACAATTTGATGATATGCCAAAAAATGCTGCTCTGGACATCTTGTACATCTTTTGGTGAACATATGAACATATCTGTGTTGGGTATATACCTAAGCGTGGAATTGTTGGGTCATGGAGTATGTGTACATCCACCTTTAGGAGATACTATCAAAGAGTATCAAAGCAGATTAAATAGTTTGCACTCCCAGCTGTGTATAAAAGTTCCAGTTTCTCCGCATCTCCACCAACCCTTGGTGCCGTCAGAGGTTTGATTTTAACCGTGGTGGTGTATGTGTAGTGGTAGCTCATTGTGGTTTTAATTTGCATTTTCCTCCTGAGTAATTACGTGGAGCCCTTTTCCATTTCATTGTTCCCATTTGGTTATCTTTTTTTTGAAGTGCCTAGCGAAATCTCCCCTTTTATTCTCGTGGATTGTCTGTAATATTTTTATAAATTTATGCCAGTTAGTCAAATATCCTATATGAGAGTCTTGTGTCAGATAAATACATGGCAAGTGTTTATCCCCTTTGTGCCTGCCCTTTTTCCTCTCTTAAAAGTTTCTTTTCACTGACAGTTCTCATTTTTAATAATTTCCTGTTTATCTTTTGGTTCCTTATGTTTACTGTTCTTTGTGTTCTGCGAAATCTTTGGCTGCCCCAAGATCTTGAAACTGTTTTTCTACGGTACTTACTAGAGAAGTTGTTGTAAAAACCCCCGTTTAGATTTAAAATCCACCTGGAATTGATTTTTGTTGGTACAGCCGGTATGGAAAACAGTGTTTTCTCAAAGATTAAAGATCAGAGTTTTCTCAAAAGATTACAAATGGAACTCTCATATGATGCAGCAATCCCACTACGGGGTATAGTTCCAAAGGAAATGAAATCAGTATCTTCAAGTGATATCTGCCCTCCCATATTCACTGCAGCACTTGTCACAATGTTACCGAACCAAAATGAGTTCCCTATTTGGTGAGTTGAAATCAAAGCCTTTACTAGAAGTTGTTCTCACACAAAGTACGATTCATTTGCCGCAAATAAGGGGACCATAGGGAATCACTTCCAAAGCTGTGGCCCTCTCAGCAAGGGAAAACAAGTGCCTTTTATTTTTGGTAGGGAATAAATATTCAAAAGGAAAGTTTCGTCATCACGTATAGAGGTGGGTATAAGCCAGCCCAGGCGTAGTTTGAAAACGTGCTTTCCCCTACCTTTCATGTTATGCTAATAAGGCTTAAGCTCCTCCTGGGGTGGAGATCTTAACATTAAAATGAAGCAAAAGTAACTTTGGAGACTTCTTGGCCCATCTGTGCAGGCGTTGCTTTTGCAGTTCTGTTTGGACTGGTTCAGGGTGGTTGGTGATTGCGTCTCTTAAAGTAACAGAGAAACAACTTTGAGAAAGAGTTAAGGGGCCGGCCTCGTGGCGTAGTGGTTGGGTTTGGGCGCACCGCTTCAACAGCCTGTGGTTCGCAGGTTCGGATCCATGGTGCCAACCTATGCACCGCTCATCAAGCCATGCCATGACAGGCGTCCCGCATATCAAACGGAGGAAGATGGGCACAGATGTTAGCTCAAGGCAAATCTTCCTCAGCATAAAGAGGAAGATTGGCAACAGATGCTAAGTAAGGGCTAATCTTCCTCACCAAAACAACAAAAAAGAAACAGTTAAGTGCTTTCGAAATTGCCTTTGAATTACTCGGGGCAGTTAGTTGGTGACAACAATAGCCAAGATATGGACACAACTTAAGTGTCTGTTGATGGATGATTAGATTAAGAAACATTACATGTATCTACAATTAAATATTATCCAGCTTTCAATATGAGAGAAATCCTGCCTTTTCTGACAACACAGTTGAACCTGGAGGACATTATGCTAAGCATAATAAGCCAGACACTGAAAGACAATCACTACATGATCTCATTTACACGTGGAATCTAAAAACGTCAAACTCGTGGAAACAGAGAGTGGAATGTGCCTACAAGGGATGGAGGTTGGTGGGTGCGAGGGGAATGAGAGATGTTGGTCAAAGGGTACAAACTTTCAGTTATAACATGAGGATGTTTTCAAGATCTAATATAGAACAAGGTGACCAGAGTTAATAATAATGCATTGTATACACAAGAGAATTGATCTTAAGAGTTCTTAGCATTAAAAAAAGGGGGAGTTATTACAGGAGGTGACGGAACTCTTCATTAGCTTGATTGTGGTATTCATTTCACAATGTGCACATACATGAAATCATCACATTGTACACCTTCAATATATACAACTTTTCTTTGTTAATCGTACCTCAATACAGCTGGAAAAATATTTGTGCTGACTTGAGAAAATGCTTACGAATTAATGTGAATGAGGAAAACAAGAAGTGAAAGCACAAATGCAGCAGGGCCTGGGAGAAAATTTGCCAAATGTTACCCGTGGGTGATACTGGCCTAGAGCAAGTTGACTCGAGGGAAGCCGTGTTGTAACTTAGAGTAACCTCTGACTAGCTCACTCAAGCTCTGTGTGTTTTACCTTGCACTTAGCCTAGGAGATAAACAGGTCTGAGAAATAATCCTGGCTGACACACGTACATCCCAAGAGTGACAGATGATAACTTTATTCTTTTGAATTTCTTAGGAACATGACGACCTCCTCAGGAAGATCATCTATACCGGCATCCATCATCGATGACAACTGAAAGACCTGGTGTGATGTCTCCAGTCTCCGATGCCAGATGGTCAATGTTCCTGAGCCCCCTTCACAGCCCACTAGTCCCTACAGAACTGCCTCAGATTATGTGCTTGTTTAAGATGGTCTCTGGGACATGAGTCCATCATCTTCCAATTTTGCTAGCTAATCGAGTAATTTCCTTTCCTCACCACCGACTCATCTTGTGATTGATTGGCTTCAAGGTTGCAGCAAGCAGAAGGAGCCTTTGCCCAGTTACACGGGCAGGGATTAGCAGCGATTATTAATTTCTTCTTTACACCTTTCTCAATTTCTCACATTTTTTAAAAGCACATTCACTTCACCAGGAGAAAACCAGCAGCAATTGTGAGTCACAACAAAAGGTGGAGAGATGAGATTGTGCACCCCTATCCCTCCTGGCCCCAGGAGGGCTGGAGGGAGAACAGTGGGCAGTGCAGGCAGCCCTGACCCTGCTTGGCCCAGGGTCTCCTTCCCCAGAGCCTTTCTGGTGTCCATCAGGCCCCACCAGTGTGGGGCTCCTGCTGCAGGTGGCCCCCATCAGGGTGAAACCCAGCTGAGTGGTGGCCTCTGACTGACCAGCAGGACCTAGTTTGTGATCTTGGTCACAGGTGGGCAGGACCGAGGAGGGTTGGTAGCTCAGTTGGAGAGTGGTGGTGGGAGGCTGGACAGGGGCTGGGGCAAAGAAAAGCAGGGGCCTGGGAGGGAGTCCCAGCAAAGGAACCAAGGGTTGGCCAAGGGGCAGGACTATGTCTGAGAGATGCTGAGGAGCACAGTGGGGTCAGTGGGGCTCAAGGAAGCTTCCCAGGGCTGCCCTTGACAAGAGTCTCCCTCAAGGTCACACAAGGCTCCTGGCCCTGTGGCCTTCAACCCAGCTCCAAGGCCAAGGGGATCCTTCCTTACAGAAGGTGAAAGGATCAGAACACTCTGGGGCTCTAAGTGTTTCAAAGTCTTTGTTAATATGCTCCAAGTGCAGAGTGCCCATGCCTTCAGGGACCAGCCACCTGTGCTGATTAGGAGCACCTTCTTTATCCCCAGTGACCAAGCGAGGGCAGAGCTAGAATGTCCTTCCCCAGTTTTCCCAGGGGTTCTTACCTGGGCACCCTGGGTGTGGGTTGGGGGTGGCGACAATTCTTCAGTCTGTGGCATGTTCTGCCTCCTTAAATGACAGTGGTCTCCCCCGTTCACTGGCACAGCCCAAAGAGCCTCCACACATTTCCCAAAACTCGGGAGACACGGTGCCGCCCAGGGCAGTGTGAGAACCCGGCCAAACTCAGCAGGTAGAAACTCCAGGAACACTTTTCCTGACCGTCAGTTCCACACCAGGTGTACTTGCTAGCTGAAGGAGGGCATTGGTGACACTTTTTGCACCTCCAATTCCCCATATGACATGGGGACAATGCTGCTCCCAGGGTGGGGATTCTGTGCCGTTGAATGAGATCAGTGCACGTGGAGCAGGCAGTGCAGCGGTAGTTGTCAAGATGAGTAGAATCAACGCAGGGAGGGCAGATATGTAGACACGACTGCACCTGCTCCTCCAACTCTCCTAAGGATAAAATGTGGTAAAATTCATGCCTTCCCACTCATCTAAAATACCAGCGCCCACCTTGAGCCCCTATCCTGTCCTCCCCACAGCCCTGTGAACTCTACTCCGGGCCATTCATGGGACCAGGGAGTTCTGAGACTCAGGGCCAAGGTTTTCCCGCAGATTTCTCATCTGGGTGGTGGTTAGGGAGGTCCCCAGTCCCTTCTGCTCTGTGCTTGGTGCAGGACACCTGGGGCAGCCCTGAGCTGGACCATCAGTGATCTGAGGCTGTTCTCCTTCACTCTGCTGGGCTGACAAGGGGACCTGCATCTGGCAAGCTCAGCCATCTGCGCAGGGGTGGAAATCCCACATCAGCAAAATGCCAGGGCTGCCAGTGCCATTCTCTACTTCATGCCTCAGCTCTCCTGGGCACCGCTATCTTGCATGACCTTTGCCCTCACTCCCCAGTGGAAGAGCCCATGGCCACATTTCCTACTGGCTGAAGGCAAAGGCAGTGAGGGCAGCCAATGGCTCAGGGAGGCCTGAGGAGTGTGTCCTGTTGGTGTTGAGCATCTCTGGGCCATGGCTGGACAGACACGTGCATGGGAGGGCAATGGTGTTCCTGTGTCCGGCTGCCGAGAGGCGGGGTGGGCCAGTGACTGGAGCCCCCACCTGGGCTCCCGGGTGTGTCTTTGCCTCTGTGCTTCTCCCTGGTGAAGAAAGCTCAGACCCTCTGCACAACCCTCACGCCTCGCTCGTCCCTGCACCATCCCTGTACATTCCAGAGTGGTAAGAGCTCAAGGAGGGGAGAGTGAGGGACGAGGGAGCCCTGACCACCCCTTGTCCCTCACCCCCAATTAGAAAAATGTGCTCTGGCTCAACCGTCAGCATGGCCTCCCCTGGTTCCCAAGAAACCCCTTTCTCCCTCAGCCCCCAACGCTAATCCATTAGAGACGGGCAGTGCCACCTCTGCACCTCCTTACTCCACGGGGGTCTCCAAAGCCGCCAAGCAGGTGTTGCCCATGTCACTGTCCTCAGCCCAGGGCACACATCTGAGCTGGAGAGGCATGTAGAACTCTCCTCCACAAGATTCAGGGGGTCCAGAGCCCCTCAAGAACCAGCATTCTCCCCCTCCCACCAACTCTAGGCCACAGGCCCCTTGAGGAGAAGGAGGGAGCCTGGTGACCCAGAGCTGCCCACTGTGGCCTCCCACACCAGGCAACACGGCCTCAGGGACCAGTGTAGTGTCCAGAAGAAGATGACTGGTCTTGTGGGGCTTGTCCCCTCTGAGAGGACAGAGGAGGCCATGGAGGTCAGGAGAGAAGGCTCTGGAGAGATAGGAAGGGCCAGGCTCCCACCCCAAGCCAAGGCACCATTTGCCTGATAATCAAAGATGAACTGGCCCACCCAACTGGCAGCATTTCCCTGGAAGAAGTATAGGAGTCCCACGGCCACCCTGGGCCGCCTATCTGAGCCTCTGGATCTGGAGGTGGGGACAACTAGGGCCCTTGCCGGCCCCAGCGAAGAGAGGAGACTTGGGGAGCACCCACATGAGAGAGGAGCACTCCAGCCCCGTGACTGAGGAATTTTTGATGCCACTCTCTGAGTGGACACTGGGCAGGGGTAGGAAGAAAATACCCCCAATATATCTGTGCCTACTGTATGCCAGGGCGGGGAGCAGCCAGCCACTGCTGTCACATCCATGGAGAAATGAAGTAGGTGTGGCTTCGTGAGTGTAACCTGGGGGAGGATGATGGAGTCTCCCAGCAGTGGAAAGACATGAGCTTTGGCCTTTCAGGTTCCTGGATACTGTGCTGAGGGAGGGGCAGCAGCCCTCCATTCACAGAGGCCTCCTGGGAGGGGAGAAACCAGGGTGGTGGATGGTGATCGGCTCAGCAGAGGGCAGGCTTGGGAAGAGTGGCGGGGCTGTCCTGAGGGGAGTGGAGCCCTGCTGAAAGAGAGACCTCTTCCTACCTCTCAGAGCTCATCTGGCTCTTTTCTTTCTTTCATTTTCAAATTAGAGGCAGCAAAAGGACAAGCTTACCTGTCTCTCATCCCCTTTCCATATTTTCAGCTTTGATGTCCACCCCTCCTATGAAACCTGCTCTCTTGGGAAGGTAAAGGCAGGGGCTGGTGGCTGAGGCAGCCTCTGGCCTTGAGGCAGGCGGCACCAGGAGTGGCTGGAGTGGAGGTAGGAGCCTGCGGCCCGGCCCCTGGCGTCTGTGGGCAGCCTGGTGATGAGGGAGTTTGTGGCTCTTGCTTCAAGAGGGTGGGAGGCTGAGAGAGTCAGGAGTGCAGGTGGCCCCTGCCCTCGGGTCAGGACAGTGTTCTGTGGACAGCCACACGTGTGTTAACACACACATGTTAGGTGTGAGCATGTGCCATGTCATCCACATTAGTGTGTGTGTGAGCACACGTGTGCAGAGCCCAAATCCTAGCTGAGGGACTGACTCATCCAGTATTTTGAGGCCTCGGTAGCACTCTTACCAGGGGGCCACATATGGAGTTGATGGTGGTGTGGCAGGCCTTGCATGCAGGACTGCCCCAGCCTACTTGACTGTGTAAATCTGCTCTGTGGAGGGGGCAGAGGTGTCCCCAGCAGGGGCTCTGCTGTGCAGCGTGAGGCCTGGCAGTCCATGCAGCCCAAAGGGGCAAGACCTGCTGAGCCGGCTCTTCAGAAGCGTCCAGTCCTGAGGATACTGTTCACAGGGAGAGGTTTTGGGTGCTGGTGCCCCCTCGCCTACTGGGGATCGTCCCTGGAGAGGGTCCAGCAAGTTGGAGAAGGGGTGGGAAGGGGGTTTGAAAAATAGGCCAAATTCATGTCCCAAGTCACAGGCCAAGCCCAGTGAGTGTCCCTGTCCCCTGCCTCAGTTTAGCTATTCAGGAAATGGTCCAGGGAAGAACTGAGCAGGGTTGGCACCAAAACTGGGGTCAGGGGGTAACAAACAAAAGATCCTGCTCTATGCCAAGATCATTTCTGTTACCCTGAGATGGGGTGAGGGGAAGTTGGGGGTATAGTGGGATTCTGCGGAGCCTTACGCTGCCCAGGACCTCATCTTCGGGGGTCTGGCCCTCACCTGGCCTGCCCTAGGTCACCAGCAGTAGCAGTGGCACTTACATCTGTCCCAAGGTCTGGAGAGGGGAGAAGTGGGCAGCCTTACACCCTGGTGGGGACCCTCACGATTTCTTTCTTTCTTGAAGAAACATGAAACCCTCAAGATTCATGTACTGTGTGATGGAGAGAAACAAATACCAACTGTTTCTCCAAAAAGACAATGTATTTTGTACTTTGTAAAGTATTAATTAAAACGGAGAAAAATATCATGTTGGCTGAGGGCATCTGATTTTGTGCTGCTCCAGGACCACATCTCATCTCTTTCCTTCTCCATTCCATGGTCGAGGAACATGGCCAGGGGCTGGGAGGAAGGCAGAACAACCTTCCCGTCCACACCCAGCATCTGAGAGAGGACACACCCCAGAGCGAGAGGGGCTGTATTAGTTACCTGATGCAGGGTAACAAGTTGCCCCAAATGCAATGGATTAAATTGATTGTATACGTGTCACGGTTTCTGTGGGTTAGGAATTCAAGAGCAGTTTGAGCAGCTGGCTCAGGGTCCCTCAGGATGCTGCGATCATCTGAAGTCCTGGCTGGGACTGCAGGATCTACTTCCCAGGTGGTTTATTCACAGGGCTGGCAAGTTGGGCTCAGCTGTTTGCAGGGAGTCTGTTCCTCTCCACATGGGTCTCCCCATGGGGCTGCTTGAGTGTCCTCACAATACGGTGCCCGGATTCCCACAGGGCAAGTGATTCAAGGGCCAGTATAGGAGCCAAAATGGTTTTTTGGCCCCGAACCTCAGAATTCACACCCCTCTGCCTCCACCATACTCTGTCACCATACAGCCCTGCTCTGATTTGACACAGAAGCAGAACACACAAGGGTGTGAAACCAAGAGGCCAAGGTCACTGCTGCCATCTTGGAGACTGTCTACTGTGCCCACCATTCCTCCTAAACCTCTGGCAGAGGTGGGCCTGGGGGTTAGGGGGCCTGCGGAGCAGGACAGGGCCTTGCTGGTGGCAGGGGGAGGATCAGGGGCTGGATCCCGGGCCACAGGGCTTCTGGCACAAGCCTGGAGCCCTGCTGTGGATGTCACACCCCCAGGAAGGTCCTTGGTGCTAGAAGCCCAGGAGCTGATGCCTCCCAACAAGATACTCTAGGGGCACGAGGGAGGGCTCCATGCCCAGCGTCCCTCCCACAAGGGCTCTGGCATTTGGTTCCTGCCCTTTTGGCAGACAGGCACTTGGGATGCCCAGGCAGGACAGAGGTCTTGGACCTTGGACACCCTTCACTGCCCCTCTCTGACATTTCCCACGGATGGCTGGTGTGAGCAGGGCAGCGCTGAAGGCCTGAGCCTGCACTGAACCCCCCAACCTCCATCCTCACCCGCCTCACCCTTGTCCGCAGGAAAAGCAGACCTGGTGATTGAAGGGAGTGACAATGGCGCTGAAGCTTTCTCACCACCCTGAGCCCAAGAAAGTTCTGGATGCTGTGAATGCTTTCCCATCTGGGGTCTTCAGACTACGCCCCCCCTCATTCCTTCAGAGACCCCCTTGGAGCTAGGACATCTACGGGGACTCTTGATTTCCCCCAAAATCTCAAAAGTTACAAAGGCCTGCAGAGCCCGACCTCCCTTTCCCGCCACTCATTCACAGTCACTGTCACTCGGGCGGTGCTGGACCTTGTGCCAGGTCCTGGGGACCCCGAGGAACCTGCTGTGGCCCCTGCACCTGAGTCTCTCTAGGAGGTGAGAAGACAGGGAAAGGATCTATTCCAGGGAGTGCAGGGCCAGGCTAGACCACAAAGGTGTGCTGTGCCCAGGGGGAGGGAATGACCACTGTCCAGTAGTAGGGGGCAGACCAAGAAGCCAGGACATTAGGGTTGAGCTTGGTAAGATGGGGACCCAGCAGAGGGAGGAGCAAAGTCATAGAGGGCCAGAGGGAACCTTGGCTGGAATGGAGGAGTGCGGCGGGGGAGGCAGGAGTGGATGGGGCAGGTAGGGGATGAGGCTGAAATGCAAGGTGGGTGCTCAGGTCTGCCAGGGGCCTCACCCTCCTACAGGCCATGGGGAGCCACTGAGGACTTCCACGCAGGGGACCAAACTTAGCATCTGAGTGGTGATCTGGGTTATGAAGAGGGCCGATAGGTGGAGGAAAGGGGGACTGCCAGGGTCCTGGCCTCAGTTCTCAGGAGGGGTCCCTGGTGGTTCAAGTGTCTTCTGTGTGCAGAGTTGGGGTGTTGGGGGCAGTGGCGCATGCAGGGGACCAGCAGATATCCAGCCAACCCTCAGAATCATGAATTTGCCCCACGCCCAACCAGGGTATAATTGCTCCTGGAGCAGCTCTGGCTGGTTCTTGGCAGGTTCTCACTGCAGCTCACATTCAGATCCCTGGGGGGGTTACCCATGCCAGGACTCCACCCCCAAGAATCTGATTCAGTTTCTCGTCGATGAACTATCTGTTTAAAACCTCCCCCACCCTCTTTCAAAAGGTAACATAAAGAACTCGGCTACAGGAGGAAAGAGCAGCTTCTGTGGTCACATGGCCCCCCTGGTTTTATCATGTGACATTCCACTGCGGGGACGGGGGCTCATGATGGTGAAAACGAGCTCTCCAAAGGGAATGCGTGGGATGAGATCATGGGGGTGGTTGCACCACATAGACAATACGCTAAAACCACTGAATTGTACACTTTAAAATGGTCTTACATCATGTGACTCACATGTCAATGTTTTAAAAATATCAATGTGGTAGAAAAACCAACAGGAATGGATGCTGGGTGTGAAGGATGGCCAAGAAAAAATGTGAGTTATTCTGACACTCTTGAGGCTTAAAGGAAGTCCCTATCAACATGGTGGAGGCAGCACAGAGAAGGAGGAAGAGGACGGAGGCAAGAAACCGGAGCTCCCACCTCGCAAAGGTTGATGGAGGAGCATCTCATTTGAGCTGTTTTTCCAGGAGCTCTGGACCTGAGCTGACCCAGCGGGAAGCTGTGCAGCATCAACGAGACCCAAGCCCATCTGCCACCCTGATGAGCATGGGGCACCGGGAGGGTCCTGATGTCCAGGGAGAACCTCGGGGAAGCAGGCAGAGCCTCTGAGGAGCCTGTAGGTAATAGCCCGAGGTGTCTTCAGGGAAATCAATACTCGGTGTCTTGGACTCAGGGTCACCGAGCGTGTCATGAATTACGTGGTAAAAGTGTCCAAACTTAAAAAATTAAATGAAGGCACCAGTGATCTCACTCCTTAGGTATACACTCGAGAACACTGAGAACACGTTCACACAGACACTTGTATGCGAATGATCCAAAAAATAAAATGCTGGGCCAAGTAAAACTCATACATGAAGTTCTGGCATTATTCATAATAGCCAAAATGTGGAACCAGCCAAATGTCCACCAAATGTTGAATACGGTACATCAAAACAATCAATCAGTACCCTCCCAGATGATTCTATCATACAGGCAAGGTTAGAAGCTCAGGGGGAGGGGTTGAATCTGCCCAAAGGAATCCCCTCATGAACACGGCCTCCTTCGGCTGCTCTGGGGGCAGGTGACCTCATCTTGATTTCCTAGTTTGAGGCCAGACTCATGAGAGGCAGCCAGCCCCGAAATGCGCCAGCTGGAATGAATGCATGCTTCTCACCACCGCATCCCCAGCACCTGGCAGCTCCTGGCGTACAGTCGGTCAGGAACAGGGACTCAATCAGGCCTTTGCTTCATCTTCAGTGTTCTCTCGCTGTAATGAAGGTGGATGACTGCAGCTGAGGAACAGCTTCGGGTCACAAGCCTGAGCCTGTTCACTTTCCATCTCTGAGGGTGGATGCACACATGGCATTTTTCTGATGGGCACAGATTCCTGTGCTCTTCTCTGGCAATTCAGCTGGCACCACCCTACCAGAGCGACAGCAAGAGCAAGTCTCTCCGCTCCTCATGGGCAGCTCCCCCACCAGCTACATCCCACCTGTTTGCCTCCCTAGCAAGACAATGGACTCCTGGTTTGAGAAGGTGACCACAATCTCTGGATTACTCCTTTTAAACTTGACTGCTCAGCGTGCCCTCAGTGTGGCCCCTGAGAAAAGCACAGCGAGAGGGACTCCAAGCACTGTCTCCAGCTCAAGCTGAATCTAGGCTGCTCCGTGTGAAATATCAAGGTTTGTGTGGAAGAAAGGCTGGGTTTCTTGGTCGCCACAGCATGAGCGTCTGAGGGTAGCTGGGTGATGCACCCTGGGAGAGAGAAAGGCAAGTGTGGGGTCCTTTGTGGAGGGGATACATTCCTGGGGCTCAACCACGGGGCAGGACAGGCCCCAGGACAATGGCTGCCTCACAGATCCACCCCAGTGCTGAGGCCGCCAAGGCCATCTGAAGTGGTCTGTGGGAATGTCAGGCTGCACGGTAGGCCGAGGCACCTGAGCAGCTCCCATGCAGCCCCTGCGGGGAGAATGACCCTCAGAAGGTGTGAGTAACTCTAATGCTGGTCAGGAGGTGCTGGGACCTGAGCATAATCTGTGAGAGAACAGTGTGGATCTTCAGAAATGCAGCCTGAGTGTCTACCCTGTGCCAGGTGCTCAACGAGACTGTCACCTGCTGTGCCAAGTCAGAGCACTCTTCCTGCAGCGTGGTTCTCAGCGTCTGACTGTCACATGAACACAGTGAGTGCACAGTAGGTGTTTCCTGACCTCCTGAAAATGTGAGCCAACCACATATTCAAGAAACAAGCGTGGTCAGGACAGGACTCTCCTGAGTGTGTCAGGGGCGGACCTGACGAGAACGGCAGGCCAAGTGTCTTTTATTCACTGATGTCAGGGTCTGTGTGCTAGCAAGAGCCCCTTCTCCAGAAATCATCATGGAGTGGCAGCCTGCACGTCCGGCGGGGGCTCAGGGGATGGAAGACGGAGACCCAGGCCCCTGGCAACGACTGTCCACTGAGGGAGACAGTGGTGGCCACCGTGTGACAAGAGTCCCTCCACCTTCTCAGGCTGTGCCTGCCACTCGGGCTCTGCACTGGCCTCGCTTCTTCCCCAATATAGGTGGAATGACAGAGTCTGAGTGTAAGAAGACATGACGGCCAGGTGACACGTCACAGTGGCCCGTGGTCACTGCATTCAGGGTGTCCTCACACACTTGCTGAAGTGACAGGAGCCCGGAGCCTGCCAACACTGACTTTTCACAGGAAAAAAGGATAAATCACACAACCAACGTACTGTAGAAGCTTTCTCTCCATGTGTGTCAAATGTTGGGAGTGTCAGAGGCCTTGTTGCGAATTTCTCTGAAGATGAAATGTATTTGTAAAACCACTGGAGTAAAATAATGACTATCTGGCAATGGCAAAAGACTTAACATGATAATGTAATTACAAGGAAATTTGGTTATTTTATAAGCCACATTTTAAGATAACGACTAGAATTATACCAGGACATATCAGATTTTTAGGAATTTTATATAATTTTTAGAATACTGAAAACATGCTTATTTTCATCAAACCAACAAACTTAAATAAGCTTTCATTTACTAAAGATGATATCATGTTAACTTGAAAAACATTTGGGTTAGTTTCCATTACATTTAGAAACAATTTATATAAATGCTTACTTTAAGCCTACTAGTGGAGCTCTTTTAGAAATTACATCATCCAGAGGTAGAAAAATATCACATATATATAACGCGTACACATAGACATACATAGATACACAGACAGACACAAGCGGAGACCTTAAATAGTTTTCATTAAATGTTTCCTATGAATCAGGTACAATACAAAACTCACTAATTTAAAAAAGAATAGTTGGATCCAAACTGTGTTTTTGGCAGTATTAAACAACTCTATTAATTTTTAATTTAAGTTTCCCATTGACTGTTTAAGGGAATAACGTTAAGTTTCCCAGAAAATCTCTCATGATCTCATTAACTCTGAGAGGGGCTCATACTGGGCCCTTCTTAGAAGGTCGATTATGGGGGTGTCTGTAAAGCCATAATTTAATAGACTTTTAGGTAACTTTTATAGCTTAATTTTTATTAGCTTTTTGCAACCAAACTTTCAGTAGGGCTCTTTTGGAATTTTGAAGGCTTTGCTTTTAAGTGCACATCTTAAGCAATCTTATCTAATTAGATCATTCCTTCTAATGGCCAATGTAACACCCCTGAAGCTGGTGGCATTTTGGTAGGACCCTAGCCACAAATGGAGTTCAACCCATATTTCTGTCCAACCATACCTGACTGCAAATTGGGTGCAACCCGCAATTCTGTCTGACCATATTTTGGGGCACCCAACCTGATGGTTACTAAGCCAAGCTCTCAGGACACAATACAAGCGTAGCAAGACTTTTCTGTTGTTTTAAATATTTACAACTTCTGCAACCTTTAGTTTTCGAGCAGGTGTGCTGGAAGGTGGCATGCTTAACTCTTTAGAGATTAAAGATTGCATTTAATCTGTCTGTTCCACGGTTCTCAAATCTAGTGCACAAAAAGACAAGTTTCGGAAGCTCAAAGGAGCCCCAAAGTGGCCAGTATAATTTTAAATTATCCCAGGTTATCCTGATCCAAAGATTCAGCCAATTACAGCTATCCCCATTTGGTTAAGTACTTGCAAGTAAAGGCTCCATACATATTGTACACAGAGCCAGCCAGAGTTCCAGTGGGTGGGTGCCCATCTGGCATTGTTGGCCTTTAAAGTGTGGTTTCTCATTTTCTTTTAGTTTCATTTTAATATCAAGTCTGAACAATTTCTAAGGACAGTGTAGCTGGTCAAAACTGTGCTGCTTGTGAGTGTCACTTCCTAAAAGGTGATGAACACTCTCTCACGTGTCTTAGCTTCTCCTGCGGGCAGTCTACAACTACCGTAGGGGTGCAGAGCACTGGATGAACAATCCTTGTGTGCGGGCCCCTCGACAAGACATTAATTATTTAAAGTGAATTATGGTGACTGAGTTCCCTATGGGACTGCCACATGTCATGGAGATTGTCCTCAGACACTTACACCAGGTTCTCAGTCACCTGAGAACAACTTGTGGCTGGAAAGAGCAAGTGCCCCTTTTCTTCAGAACGAAACAAATTCAGTCTCTCATTTTGCTGTCAGTTTGTTCAGACTTTATCAACATGTCTCTTTTTCAATTGAAAGCCAAATTAAAGAGGTCAGCTAACCCAGTTCACTCCAAACTTCCCCCTTGGTTCCCCTTACCTAGGAAATGTCTCCCTGTTGGCTCCCCTCACCTAGGAAATGTCCCCCCCAGTTTCCTCTTACCTAGGAAGAGTACCAACACACCCTTAAGATGTTGAAGTCTTCAGACTGTTTTAACAGCTGGAATAACAAGTCAGGACTGTCAACTTAAATAAGGAGGTCCAGATTTCGGGAGAACTCACCAGAGCACCTGAAAAGTGCAGTGAAGCCGGGGGGAGGAGGGGTAGTGGAACGCAACGGTCCCCTGTGGTACCAGTGTTGGTTGAAAGTAGGCTCCACCTGGTCTCATGTGGGTGTCTCAGAAGTCCCTTCGTGGTTGCCAGGAAAAGGTGCCGCAAATAATCAATAATCGTTCTGTAGCACAAAGTTTTATTTGAGCCCAATTTCATTTGAGGACTCTAGCCCGGAGCACATCTTTGCAAGGGAAGAAAGCGCTGTGAAGAAGAGTGCTTTTCAGCAGAGTTACATCCTGTTTCCAAAGACAGAGACACACATCAAGCATGACAGGTGCACATTCTCTCAAGGATTCAAGGAGATATTTTGCTATTGATGAGCACATAGACAGCAAGTCACCATGGCCTCGGCGCTGGGGGAAATGAGGCATTCAGTCTTATCTTGAAAGGGTGCTGACATCAAAGGAAGGGAGGGATGCTTTTTTATCTTCAAAGAGTACAATCTTTACTTTAGGGTAATGATTAAAGCACACAGACAATGCATGTCTGACAAGCCACGAGTCAGGTTTCTTTGGTTCAAATAAATTTCGGGCCAAATCAGGTTCCAACCAGAATGGTTTCCACATATACTTGCAAACATAAAATATCTTATATCGCACCTGATGACATCCCGAGGGAATAGACGCTAGAATGACCCCCACTGCACAGATGGGGACACTGAGGAGGCCCTGAGAGGCACGTGGTTGTCCAGGGTGACATCACTGGCAAGAAGCAGGAGCGGGACTGCATTCAACTCTGTGTCCTCAAAGCTGGGGCCCTGCTTGCGTTCAGACCTCCCCAGAGGCTGTGGGGTGGACTGTGTTGGTGTGACTGTGTCTGGACGTGGTGTGGAGATGGAGAGTGAGCAGTCAGCAGCCCCGGGGGCCCTTAGGGAGGTCTTGTGTGAGGAGGGAGCTTAGGTAAGTTGACCCCAGGAAGTACCCTCATGGAGCCCAAGAGTACTTGGAACCCTGGTAACTAGGCATCCACATCCTAGAGACAGCCCCCAAGCCAGCTCACTTGTCTAGCACTTGTCTAGTGGGAGCAACGTGTTTAGTTGCTTCTTCTCGATGGTCAGGGACCAGAGCCCCAGGAAAGCTCCCAAAGACCACCCGCAATGCAGATGCTGGTTCCTTTCTCATGGCCGACAATTGTGGCCATTTAACCGGAGGGACAGAAAGGTAACACAGGGAGTCCTAGGGCAGGCCAATCCAGACCAGACCAGCATTGTGGTCCCATCTGGGCATCCCTACATCCCCTCCCCATGTGTGTGTGTGGAAGGGCGGTTTCATGAGGGTGGACCACCGTGAGCAGGAGCAGGTCGCTGAGGTGTTAGAAGCCTGGTGGGCTTCTAACATGACCCTTGTGGGTCATGTTCACAGCCCAGGTCAAGGTCGGCTGGGTGGGATGTGGAGTGCTAGAGTGGCACCCTTCTGCCTGAGGTGTATGTCTTTCATCCGGGGTGGAATTCTGTGGAGACACAGGTATGTGCCTGATCTGGGAGAATTAGATCCCGAGGACAGAAGCAGCACAAGGACAGCTGGGCAGCTGGCAGGGCTCGGATGCCTCTGGGTCGGCTACCGGTCACTGCCGTTGCAGAGCTCCATGCAGGAGATCAGCGAGGAGCTGGTAGAAGGGGACATCCAATCCCTCACCCCCAGGGATGAGCAGCTGTGACACAAGACTGCATCAGCAGCTGTGGGGAGAACGTCTGCACTGACTGTTGGACAAGCCTCAGAGCTACCTCAGTACCCATCATCCATCCCGGACAAATATCATTGCCACCAACTCCTGCAGGAAACCAAGAGGCAGCTGGGGCCCCAGCCTCCGTGCAGGGAGACCCATCCCCTGCACAGGCTCCAGCAGGAGACCAGGAGGTAGCTGAGGCCCCAGCCACCGTGCAGGGAGACCCATCCCCTGCACGGGCTCCCGCAGGAGACCAGGAGACAACTGAGGCCCCACCATGCAAGCAGGGAGACACATTCCCTGAAGAGGGTCCTGCAGGAGACCAAGAGGCACCTGAAGCCAAACCATCTGGCCTGGGAGAGCTGGCTCTGCAATGTCTCTCATCAGCAGCTCCTGTACCACCCATTCAAACTGCTCCCTCACCAGAAATTTCCTTCCCTACTCTCATTAATGTGTTTGTTTCCTTCTTAGTTGCTCTATTTGATTTTTCTTTATTGTTTAGTTCTTAATAATTATTTAAATTAAATGTTTCGATTTTTTAAAATTTATGTTTTCTCATTTTAAATTGTACACTTTATGAGCATTAAGTACATTCACAATGCTGTGCATCCATCACCGCTATCTGGGCTCAGACAGTTTCACACTCCAAAAGGAAACCCTGTTCTAAAAGCACTCACTCCCCGTTTATCCCTCAGGCCCTGGCCAGCCCTAATCTGTTTTCTGTCACTGTTTTTTGTTAAATCTATTCTGGATGTTTCCTATAAGTGAAATCATGCCATAACTGGCCATTTGTGTCTGCCTTCTTATTTTCACAGGGCCTTATAGGTTTTCCTTTTCTGTTTTTATTTGAAATAGAATTTCTCTAATTTGATAGGAAAATCCCAGGTGGATTCTAGATTTGATGTATCAAATAAAGCCCTTTCGGTAAATATGTGCATAATCTTGGGGTACAGACTGCTGTTCTAAGTGGGACACCAGAGCCAGAAGCCAGGCATGAAACGCCTGTGGCCAAAACAAAAACAAGACAAGGGTAGAATGCTGGAAAGACAAACCACAAACCGGAAAGCATTCCTCATAACCCAAGGCCAGGGAAAGGCTACACATCCCTCGCTTCCAAAAAATGCTTGAAATTCAGTATTTTAGTAAGAGATAAAGAGCAAACACACTCAACGCCAATGAGAGGTGATACACAGGGGCAGCATGTGTCAGAGACGCTCGAGCTCCACAAGGGGGACACGCGCACATGGAGACACTGTGGAGAGGGCACTGGGCCCCATCAGATGGGCAGGGTTCCAGTGTGGTGACAACCAGCCCTGGTGACAATGTGAGGAAGCAGAGGCCCCAGCAGACTCCTAGAGACAAGTGTGAAAGGACACTCCTCTCTGGAGACCAGCCTGCAGGACCCATCGCAGCCCCCAGGGGCACGCCTGTGCTGGCGGTGCTGATCCCACGACTTCATCCCACAGAAAGTCTGTACAGTGTGTGCACGTGTGTGCACATGCGTGCATATGTGTGTGTGCACTTGTGGGTGTCAGGAACGGAGCATTCCAGGGTGTGTGCTCTTCTAGAGCCTGATTTGTCCAGGCATGGCCACCGCCAGGTAATCCTCTTCCACTTGGTATTTTCTCTGTCCTGGCATCAGAATTTATGAAGACCCCCTGCTTGGACCAGGAGCCATTTCCAGTTTTTCACTCTCTGAATCGTGCTGAAGGGAACACCTGCAACCACAAATCTCTGTTTAGGACAGAATCCATGACGTGGAGTTTCTGGGTCAAAATGTATACTGTTTTTAATGAATTGGCCCCAGTTTCCAACACCAGAGGGCTCTTTGTCAGCTTTGAGCCTTCTTTGGGAAAGCAGGGCCACAGAGACCCCGGGGCTGGGACCTCATGGAGTGAGGGAGGACTAGGAGCTGGCAGTGGATGTGATCAAGGTACTTGGGAGTGAGCTGCCTGGCAGAAAATGTCCCACCCCTCAGCCCAACACCTGGCCCCACCCATCATGGTGATGTCATGGGCTAGTCCTCTCGCTGGTGCTAGAGCTGGTGCTGGAGCTTGCTTTAGCTCAAAACATGGCTCTGGTTCTAGAACTGGAGCTGAAGGTGGAGCTGGTTCAATCTCAGCAGCTCATGCGAGAGCCTGTGTTAGAGTTGTGCTATCTCTATAGCCGCCAGTATCTCTAGCTCTGGGGAAGGCACTGGAGCTGGAACTACCTCCAGAGATAATCTAGACCTGCTTCTGCAGTTTGATAAAGCTCTTGAGCTGGCTCCAACTCTTGCACTGGAGCTGGTGCAGAGTTATTGCTGTAAGTGGCTCTAACTGTGGTTCTCATTCTAGACCTGGTTCTTGTGTCTCTAGTTGTATAACCAGTCTTAGCTCTAGCTATGTAGCTGGTGCTAAAACTGGTGGTGGATTGGTTTGTAGCTCTGGCACCGGCTCCACCTCTGGAATTGGTGTTGGGGCAGATTCTGGTACTAGAGCAGCACAGGCTCTGCCTGGGGGGTTGGTGATAGAGCTGCCTCCATCTCTGAAATCGGTGGTAGAGCTGGTAGCACAGCATGATCTAGCTCTGATGTTGGTGCTAGAGCTGTTGCCAGAGCTGGTTCTTTCTCCTGAGCTGGCATTGGCTCTAAGTCTGCTACTGGTACCCAAGCCAGCTCTTGCTCCAGCACTTGTGGGGGATCTAGCTCTGCAGCTGGTACTAGATCTGTTGCTGGAGCAGGCTCTGCCTCTGAACTTGGTGCTGACTCTAGCTCTCGAGCTGGTGCCAGAAATGGCTCTAACTCTGGAGCCAGTGTTAGAGCTGATGCTGGAGCTGGCTCTTCCTTGGAACCTGGCACTGGCTGTAAACTAGCTTCAACCTGGTTCTCACTCTAAAGTAAGCACTAGAACCATCACTGGGACTGGCACAGGAGTTGGTGATAGAGCTGCCTCTATCTCCAGCGTTGATGCTACAGCTAGTGTTCAAGCCAGCTCTAGCTCATGAGAGAACCCCGGCCCTGACCCTGCAACTAGCACTGGAGCTGAAGGTGGAGCTTGCTCTATCTCAGGAGTTTGTGCAACTGTGGGAGCTGGGGTTAGCTCTAGCTATGGAGCTGGCCCCAACTCTGGTGCTAGAGCTGTTGGTAGAGCTGGTGTTGGGGCTAGCTCTGGCTATAGACCTATCACTGGCTCTAGTTCTGGAGCTGGTAATAGAACTGGTTAGTGCAGTGGCTTGGGTGCTGAAGCTGGTCCTGAAAATGGCTCTGAGTCAGGAGCCTGGCTAGAGCTGGCTCCAGAGAACACTCAAGCTCTTGAGCTGCTGCTGGAGCTGGTGTTGGACCAGGCCCCAGCTTTTGACCATTTTCTGGAGTTGGCACTAGCTCTGTGGCTGGTACTACATCTAGCTCTTGGGCATGGGCAAGAAATGGCTCGAACTTAAGATTTGGTACTAGAGCTGGTGTGATGTCTGACACTGAAGGCGGTGCTAGCTGTGGAGCTGGTGGTGGAGCTGGCACTAGCTCTGAAGCTTGTTTTAGAGCGGGCACTGGTGCTTCAAGAGGACAAATGTTCAGCAACATGACTGCCTTTCCACGTGCCTTTCCAAAAACAGAAAACACCCCGCTGCCCTCCAGAGAAGCCCCAGCCCAAGGATCCAAGAAGACTTCCAGGAAGCCTTCCCAGACTGTAGACAGTGTGCATGTATCAAATAAATTTTTTTCTTCTGTTCCTTATCTTCTTATCACAGAACATCATATGTAACTAGATGTATCAATAACAGTTAACTTCACATGATAGTATTTAAGTCATAGGATATCAAGGAAAGGAGTGCACATCACCCAAGAACTTTGCATCCTCCTTGGGGAGAGTATTTGTGTTTTGAGTTGTCCACAGGAGAGGGGTACCATGTTAGAGGGAAGAATGACTTTCTTCCTGTCCTTATTTGGAGATTAAATGCGGCTAAAGGAGATGTGAGTGGGCGCCAAGTTGAGGGAGCCTGGGCTCTGATGGTTAGTCTTGTGTGTCAACCCGACCAGGCCATAGTATGCAGCTGTTTAATCAAACTGGATATTTAATCGCGTCTTGCTGTGAAGGTATTCTGTAGATGTGGTTAACACGTACAATTAGTTGACTTCAAGTAAAAGAGATTACTGTCAATAATTTGGGTGGGCCTCATCAGCTAAGGGCCTTCAGAGCTAACACTGAGGTTTCCCAAAGAAGAAAATCTGCCTCGAGACTCCAGCATCTAGACATCTGCCTGAGTTTCTAGTCTGCAAGCCTGGTCTACAGATTTTGGACTTGCCAGCCCTCATGAGCACATGAGCCAATATATTAAAATCAGTCTCTCTCTCTCTCTACACATACATATACACACATCTGTGTGTGTGTGTGTGTATGTGTGCACATGCATATGTATCCTGTTGGTTATTTTCTGGAGAACTCTGACAAACACAATGCTGAAATGCCTTTGTCCTTCCTTTTTCCACTTTAGAATCACTGTTCTTTAAGGGCTTCAGAAACTCAGTGCCATAGGAAGTTTGCAGACGAAGTGTCTGTCCAATCCAGACCTCGTACTGCATGTCGGGCTCTGCTGGCACTTCCTGATAATTCTGAGAAAGCGTGGCTGACGCTTTCCTGCTGAAGACATGCAAATGACCCCAAAGGCCTCTTACCTGAAACCGGGCAAATTATGGAACAGAAAGCTCACCCTCGTGAGGCCGGCCGACAACAGGGTCAGCACCCAGACTCCTGCAATGGAAAAGTGATACACGAGGCCTCAGAAAATTAACCAGACACCGTATTTTCAGAATGTGGGCTTCCACGCCAGGAAGGTCTGTAGAGAATATGTCATATTTCCTTTAACACATTTCTTGAAGAAGTCAAGTTTTTTGCCTATTTATTGTTACCTTTCAGCACACACAATTGATATATGCTCTTTCCTGCACAATCCTCTCCCTTCATGCTAAATATTTTCACTCTACAGTCAGTAAAGAGAAGAGAACACGACGGAGAATGCAATCCAGAGGGAGCCACCACCCTCGGAATTATCATGAGTATGTGAATTTCTGTCGTCACCTGTTTGGAGTGGGCCCACCCCCCAGTTACACAGCAGCCAGGGCAGGGATGATGGGATCAAGAGGTCTAGACTAGTCATTCGACTGGCTTTCAGCAAGTATTTAATATGTGGGTTCTGGTTTGCCTCCAGAGAGGTTCTGTGTGTTTGTGTGAGGGAGAAAGATGGAGGAAGAGGGGAGGGAAGACGATTTCATGGTTTAAAAGCTGCTGCAAAAGCTAATATCCACTAGGTGCAGAAAAACCATATGACAAAATCCAACACCCTTTCGTGATAGAAACACTCAAGAAACTAGAAACAGATGGGAATATCTTGAGCCTCGTCCAGGGCATCTGTGAACAGTCCACAGCTCACCGACGTCATAGTCAGTGGGGAAAGACTGGAAATGCCACCCCTGAGGTCAAGAACAAGATGAGCATTAGCCACTCTTGCCAATTCTATGCTACATTTTACTGGAGGTTTTAGCCAGGTCAATTAGGCAAGAAAATGATGTAAAAGGTATCTAGATTGGAGGGGATGAAGTAAAACTATCTCAACTCTCAAATGATGTGACCACATATAGAGGAAATCACAGAGAATACATGGAAAAACTATTGGAACTAAGAAATGAGATTAACAAAGCTGCCGGATACAAGATTAATTTAAAAAATCCATTGTATAGGAATATAAATTGGTGCAGCCACTATGAGAAAGAATATGCAGATTCCTCAAAAAATTAAAAATAGAACTACCATATGATCCAGCAATTCCACTTATGAATATTTATCCAAAGGAAATAAAAACACTAACACAAAAAGATATCTGCACCCCACTGTTCATTGCAGCATTTATTTACAATAGTGAAGACACGGTAAGCAACCTAGTGTCCTTTGATGGATGAACGGGTAAAGAAGATGTGGTGTAAGTATATATATATAACAGAATCTTATTCAGCCATAAAAAGGAAAGAAATCCTGCCACTTGCAACAACATAGACGGGCATTATGCTAAGTGAAATAAGTCAGAGAGAGAAAGACAAATACCATATGATCTCACTTAAATGGCGAATCTAAAATTAAAAAAAAAAACAAAAACTGAGCTAACAGATACAGGGAACAGCTTGGTGGTCGCCAGAGGCAGGGGGTGGGGGTTGGGCAAATGAATGAAGGGGTCAAAAGGTATAAACTTCCACTTAGAAAATAAATGAGTCCTGGAAATATAACAAAAAACATGGTGACTATAGTTAGCAATATTGTATTGTACATCTGAGAGATGCTAAGAGAGCAGATTTTAAAAGTTCTGATAACAAGAAAAAAATCTGTAACTATGTGAGGTGATGGATGTTAACCAGACTTATTGTGTTGATCTTTGGTAATATATACATATATAGAATCATTATGTTATATGCCTGAAACTAATATAATATCATATGTCAAGTTTTAAAATATCAATTTTATTTCTATATACTAGCAAAGGAAAATCTGACAATATAAGTAAGAAAATATGTTAATTTACAATAGCATCCAAAACAATGAAATAATTAGAAATAAATTTATCATAAGAAGTACAAGAGTTGTACAATGAAAGATAAAAAACATTATTGGAAGCAATTAATGAAGACCAAAATAAATGGAAAGACATTTCATCTTCATGTATGCGAAGACTTGATACTATTAAGGTGGCAATACTCCACAAATAGAACTAGAGATTCAGTGGAATTCCAAGCAAACTCCCAGCTGCCTGTTTTTGCAGAAACTGACAAGCCAAGGCTAAAATTCATGTGGAAATGCAAGGGAGCCACAAGAGCCACAACAATCTTGAGAAAGAAGTTCAAAGATGGAGTATTCACACTTCCCAATTTCAAAAATTATTACAAAGCTACCATAATGAATACAGCGTGGTGCTGTCATAAAAAATAGACATACAGACCAACGGAATAGAATTGAGAGTCCAGAAATCAACCTACATATTTACAGTCAATTGATTTTTGATGAGTGAAAAGACAATTCAATGGGGAAAGAACAGTGTTGTCCACAAATGGTATTGAAACAACTGGATTTTCACACGCAAAGAAGTTGGACTCCTTGCTTACAGTACTTACAAAAATGAACTCAAAATAGATCCAACAGCTAAATATGAGACAAAACTATACAACTCTTACAAGAAAACACATGGGAATTGTCTTGACATGAGTACAGCCATGTTTGGCCGCTCCATTGACCTATAGCCACCAGCACACAAAGAAATACAAAGCTGCTTTCTGTGTGGGGGGAACTGGCCTTTTCCCGGGAACTGGCCTTTCTCCCATGGAGGGAGTTGCAAGTTGTAACAGTTCAAGGCTCTTGGAGCGTGGTAGCACGGGATGGACTGGCCATCTGTGCCGGGCTAAGATGATAACCAAAGAAAACAATGCACGTACACAACCACTGGGCTGGGACGTTAGCCAAGGGGCTCAGTGCACGTATGCCACTGATAACTGTTTTGGGCATGGGAACACTAGATGCTTGCTCTGTAAACTCTGTAACTGCTTATATAAACTGCTGGAAGCTGAGACCTGGTGAGAGTTCCACCTGTGGAAGGGACACCTTGCCCAGGACGTGTGATCCTTGCCCAGCCGCGTCGATTGACAGGGCTCTCCCGGCAGTGGGGCGTGGATGTTGTGAGTAACTGATTTGATATGAAGTAATTGATTTGATATGAAGTAATTGATTTGATATGAAGTAATTGATTTGATGTGTTCTCTTTTCGGTCAACCTGGTGTTTCTCTTTCCAGTTGATTTGTGTCATTTCTCTTCAGCCGATGTGGGTGTTTTCCCTTTCCAATCGAGCTGATGTTTTTTCCCTCTTAATATTTGACCTATTTGATCTGTTTGCAGACTGTCACCTTTACTATCCTCTATATAATAAAATATACCTTCAGTCCATTTGTTTGGAGTGGAAAGTGTATTTTACATCTCCGATCGAATCCCCGAACCTCTCATAACAGGAATAAAACTTTTATTTTATTTATTTTTTTTTGTGAGGAGGACCAGCCCTGAGCTAACACCCAATGCCAATCCTCCTCTTTTTTGCTAAGGAAGACTGGCCCTGGGCTAACATCCATTATCTTCCTCTACTTTATGTGGGACGCCGCCACAGCATGGCTTAACAAGCGGTGCGTCGGTGCCCGCCCGGGATCCGAACCAGCGAACCCTGGGCTGCCGCAGCAGAGCACGGGCACTTAACCGCTTGCGCCACTGGGCCGGCCCTAGGAATATAACTTTTGACCTTGAGTTAGGTGATGATATCTTAGATAGGACATCAAAAACACACGAATAAAAAATAAACAAATTGGACTTCATCAAAATTAAAAATTTGTGTGTATCAAAAGGCAGTATCAAGAAAGTGAGAAGACAGCCTGCTGAATGGGACACAATACCAGCTCACCATATATATAACAAGCTACTTGCAAATAGAAGATAGAGTGAATGCTTACAACTCAATAATAAAGAAACTAATAACCCAATTTAAAAATGGGGAAAGGAGCTGAGCAGATATTTCTCCAAAGAAGATATACAAATGGCCAATAAAGACATGAAAAACGTTCAACACCATTATCCAGGAAGAAAATGCAATCAAAACCACAATCAATAAGTATCATTTCCCATCCACTAGGATGGTTGTAAATTAAAAATATAGATATTAAGACGTCTTGTCAAGGATAGGTAGAAACTGGGATCCTCATACATTATTGGCAGGAATAAAGATGGAAAATAGTCTAGCAATTCTTCAAAATTTAGAGAGTTTTCACATGACCCAGCAGTTCCACTCTAGGTGTGTACCCAACAGACATGAAAACATGAAAGCTTGTACGTGAATGTTCATAGCATCATTATTATAATAGCCAAAAGGTGGAGACAACTCCAATGTCCCTCAACCGATGAATGGATCAATAAAATACAGTATATCTATGCAATGGAAAATCATTTGGCACAAAACAGAAAGAATTACCGATACACTACAATCAAGGATGAACCTTGAAAACATGACATATTAAAGGAGCTATCACAAAAGAACACACATTGTACTATTCTGTGTATATAAGAGGTCCAAAATAGACAAATCGAGAGAGAGAAAAAGTAGAGGAGTGGTTGTCTAGGGCTGTGGCGATGGGGGAAGGGGGAGTGACTGCTAATGGGTCCAGGGTTTCATTCTGAGGTGATGAAAATGTTCCACTGTTGTGGTGATGGTTGCCCAACTCTGTGACTCTACTACAAGCCATTGATTTGTACACTTTAAATGGGTGGCTTACACGGCATGTGAGCGATATCTCAACACAGCTGTTTTACGAAAATACAGAGAAAGATAATTTGTTTCAACTTGGAGATGTGTCTTGGTCCCAGGAGCAGCCGGACTAGGCACTTGCTATAACACCAAGACCCAACCCATCCAAACAATATGGGTCACAACCCCACAAAACCCACCTTCACAAAGCCCACCCCCAGGGAAATGGGGAAAGACGTCCTCAGAAGGAATGGATGGAGGGGTTGGCCACTGGAGGAGGGGGTGCAGACTTGGTCCAGCCAGCAGCATGGGCACGAGCAGCCCTAACCCTAACCTTCACACTGATGAAATTTTACCTTGAATTTACGCCTTGATCTTCCCAAGGTGAAGCACGTGCAGCTTAGAGTGTCTCTCTTGGCAGGAGGGTAGCTGGCAGAGGACAGAGAGGAAATTTTATCTTTTGATTTTCAAAGCAGCTATTCCATGTGGGAAATACATCAAAGGGGAGAAAACATGAGTGTACACGGGGATATCTTCACTACAATTCAATTGGACCAAGACACTGAGGTTTGCTTAGACAACTTGCCCAGAACAGGGCTGGAGATGGGATTTTAAAAAATAGGACTTGGAATTAATGAGTAATATTGGGAGTGATTCACTGGGTACGATATTCAGGAACTCATCAAGTTGAACAGAAATCCTCCCAAAAGACCAATGAAAGTGCCCAAGGTCAACGATGAACTCTGGCGATAGGTAAGGAGCAGGACCTGCGCAGGGAGCATGTAAAGGAGAACTTTCCATGACACACAAGGTGTGAAGGAGTTTCACTGGAATCATCCATCTGCGAGCTGGGCCCCTCTCATTTTCATATTTACTAGCTTATGACTGTTAAGCGGTAACAACACCATTTGTGACCCCTCCTTCATGGCTTCAGGAACATTTGGTAGCTTAAGGCATCACTCTCAGAGCTGTAAGAACTTCTGGAAACCACTTACGACCTCCACAATAGCCCTATTTTACAGATGAGGAAACTGACGCCCAGGGAGGGTTCAAGGACACACTGGGAGTGTCTCTGACTTCTGGTCCAGGGCACTTTCTCATTGGGGAGCCACGAAGAACTCTCCTCTCTATGCCAGAAATGGGCTGATCCTTAGGACATTTTCAAAGAAAGCTGCCTTTTTTTAAATTTTTAAAAATTTTTCCCCCAAAGCCCCAGCAGATAGTTGTATGTCATAGCTGCACATCCCTCTAGTTGCTGTATGTGGGACGCGGCCTCAGCATGGTCCGAGAAGCGGTGCGTCGGGCCGCGCCCGGGATCCGAACCCGAGCCGCCAGTAGTGGAGGGCGCGCACTCAAGCGCTGAGCCACGGGGCCAGCCCTATAGGATCATTTTAGTTCTTTCCCTGACACAGAAACAAAACAGGCTACTGGACAAGAGAAAACTCTAGGGCAAGTTGCCATTTTTAGTTCATCCCCACAGAGATTGGAACAAATTGACTGGAGTCCTGACCCCTCAGTCCACATAGTCGACCCACAATAAATGTATCAGCTCGTCATGAATGAGCATCAATGAGCCGAAACACGTTTGTCTCCTCGGCCAAGTAGCATCAACCTTCATGACAGGTATGCTCCTGCCACCAGGTCCCGTCTCTCCCACAGGTGCCCAGACAGTGGGCGGGCACAGTGGGCGGGACGGTGCTGCCTCTGGGGACTGGGACCAGCTCTCTCACCTGCAGGCTGGCGGGGTCAGGGCCCGTCTCCCTCACCGAGGCGATGGAGGTCTCCAGCTGTCCCTGCACACACGAACAAGCAGGCCTCCGTGACAAAGGCCCGGGACACAGAGCAAAGGGTTCACCGTCCCCCCGCGTGCAACCCGGAGGCGGAACCAAAGGCGGGTCTCTCTCGGGCTCGGAGGCCAGTCTCTCCGGGAGCCGCAGCCTCTTCTGAAACCTCTCCCTGGGCGCCAGCTGTACCGAGACGAGGGGCTGGGAGTTCTGGGGAGACAGGAGTCCCCACACGCTGTCCTCCACCCCACAGCACCCACGACCCGGCCCCACACTGGATCCAGGGCCTCTTCCAACGCCCCAACCGATGTGGGGGTCACAGAGCAGTCGGCGGAGTGGGGACCCTCGGGACCAGCCCTGTGGCAGCTGTTGGTGTTGCGCATGTGCGCGGAGGAGCGGGGTCACGTGCATGCGCTGTGCGTGGGCCCCGAGAGCGTGCCCGGCTGGGGACGTGAGGCCCGGCTGCCCCCTCGCGTGTCCACCCGCGACCGCCCATTGGAGGGAGGCCCGTGCGCCCCGAGCGCGTCCCTACCGCCCCCACGCCGGGGAGAGCACAAGCCGTGTCCACACTGAGCTGGCTGATGCAGTTCCAAGAGCAGGCTCTCAGGAGACAGTTGGGAAACTGAGGCCAGGAGAGACAGGGACTGGCCCGGGCCCATGAGATGGGCAGAGTCCAGAGGAGAAGAAACAAAGGCTCCTCCTGTTTGGATCACACCTGCTTCTGTGTTTTCATTCACTCACCCATTCACTCATTGTTTCGTTTATTCTCTCATTCCTTCAATCACTCACTCAGTCATTCTCTCATTCATTCCTACACTCATTCATTCAGTCATCACTCATTCATTCACTCATTTGTTCATTCACTGGTTCATTTATTCAATCATTCAGCCAACATCCTCCAGTCCTTGCTGTGTGCCAAGCACTGTGACTTCACCAGGGAGCACAACCTGATGTGGTCCCTGCTCACGTGGAGCTCACGTCCACTGTGTGACATAAAAGAGGGCAGTCCCTGGGGGTACCAGGGGTGATGAGCACCAGAAATCCACACCTGAAAATAGAGGCCAGTCATACAGAGAAAAGTTCAGAGAAAACCCATGCTGGGCACTGCAGTCTTGCATGATCCTTGACCCCATGCCCCAGCAGAAGAGCTGGAGGCCACATTTCCCAACGGCTGAAGGTGAAGGTGGGTGCTAAGGGCAGCCAATGGCTCAGGGAGACCTGAGGATGATGCCCTGTAGGGGCTGAGGATCTCTGGGCACTGACTGGGGAGGCAGGTGGCACAGGAGGGAAATGGGGCTCCTGGGCCAGGCTGCCAAAAGGCAGGGTGAGCGGGCACTCAGATCCACCACCTGGACTCCCGTGTGTGTCTTTGCCTCCGTGCCTCCCCCTGGTGAGAAAAGCTCAAACCCTCTACACCACCCTCGCTCCTCCCTGCCCCATCCAGAGTGGTGAGAGCTCCAGGAGAGGAGAGTGAGGGGCAGGGGGAGCCCTGACCACCCCTTTCCCTCCCCCACCAAGTAGAAAAATCTGACCTCGCTCAACCTTTGGCATTGGTTCCCCTGGTTCCCAAGAAACATCTTTCTCCCTCAGACCTCAGTCCTGACCCAGGAGAGAGATTGACAGTGCCAACTCTGCACCTCCTTCCTCCATGGGGGTCTCCAAAGCCCCCAAGAGGTGTTACCCATGCCACTGCCCTCAGCCCAGAGTACTCATCCAAGATGGAGAGGTGTGCAGAACTCTACTCCCAAAGATTCAGAGGGTCCAGAGCCCCCCAAGAACCAGCATTCTCCCCCTCCCACCAACCCCAGGCCACAGACCCCTGGAGGGAAGGGAGGGAGCCAGGTGACTCAGAGCCGCCCACTGTGACCTCCCCCCACCAGTCAGCATGGCCTCAGAGACCAGTGTGGTGTCCAGAAGATGATGCACGCTCTGGTGGAGCCTGGCACTTTGTGGTGACAGAGGAGGCTATGGAGGTCAGGAGAGAAGGCTCTGGGGAGATAGGAAGGGCCAGGCCCCCACCCCATGCCAAGGCACCATTTGCCTGATCATCGAATATGAACCTGTTCACCCACCACCAGCCCCTCCTGGCAGTATTTCCCAGGAAGACTTTTAGGAGTCTCACAGCTACCCTGGGCCACCTCTCTGAGCTTCTGGATCTGGAGGTGGGGACAACTAGGGCCCTTGCCGGCCCCGGCTAAGAGAGGGAACCTTGAGGAGCTCCCATATGAGAACAGAGCACTCCAGTCCTGGGACTGAGAAATTTTTGATGCCACTCTCTGAGTGAACACTGGGCAGGGTTAGGAAGAAAATACCCCCAATATATGTGTGCCCACTGTAAGCCAGGGCAGGGAGCAGCCAGTCACTGCTGTCACATCCACTGAGAAATGGAGTTGGTGATTGGCTTAGTGAGAGGAGCCTGGGGGAGGATGATGGAGTCTCCCAGCAGTGGAAAGACATGAGCTTTGGCCTTTCAGGTTCCTGGATACTGTGCTGAGGGAGGGGCAGCAGCCCTCCATTCACAGAGGCCTCCTGGGAGGGGAGAAACTAGAGTGGTGGACGGTGGTCGGCCCAGCAGAGGGCAGGCTTGGGAAGAGTGGCGGGGCTGTCTTGAGGGGAGTGGAGCCCTGCTGTAGGAGAGACCTTTCCCTACCTCTCAGAGCTCATCTGGCTCTTTTCTTTCTTTCATTTTCAAATTAGAGGCAGCAAAAGGACAAGCTTAACTGTCTCTCGTCCCCTTTCCATACCTTCAGCTTTGATGTCCACCCCTCTTATGACGCCTGCTCTCTTGGGAAGGTAAAGGCAGGAGCTGGTGGCTGAGGCAGCCTCTGGCCTTGAGGCAGGCGGCACCAGGAGCGGCTGGATGGGAGGTAGGAGCCTGCGGCCCGGCCCCTGGCGTCTGTGGGCAGCCTGGTGGTGAGGGAGTTTGTGGCTCTTGCTTCAAGGAGGTGGGAGGCTGTGAGAGTCAGGAGTGCAAGGTGGACCTTGCCCTGGGGGCAGGACAGTGTTCTGTACACGGCAAACGTGTGTTCATACACACACATGTAAGTGTGAGCATGTGCTGTGTCATCCACAATAGGGTGTGTGCCAGCACACGTGTGCAGAGCCCAAATCCTAGCTGAGGGATTGGCTCATCCCGTATTTTGAGGCCTCGGTAGCATTCTTATCCGGGGGCCACATGTGGAGCTGATGGTGGTGTGGCAGGCCTTGCATGCAGGACTGCCCCAGCCCACTTGACTGTGTAAATCTGCTCTGTGGAGGGGGCAGAGGTGTCTCCAGCAGGGGCTCTGCTGTGCAGCGCGAGGCCTGGCAGTCCATGCAGCCCAAAGGGGCTAGACCTGCTGAGCTGGCTCTTCAGAAGCATCCAGTCCTTAGGATACTGTTCACAGGGAGAGGTTTTGGGTGCTGGTGCCCCCTCGCCTACTGGGGCTTGTCCCTGAAGAGGGTCCAGCAAGTTGGAGATGGGGCGGGAAGGGGGGATGAAAAATAGGCCAAATTCATGTCCCAAGACACAGGCTAAGCCCAGTGAATTTCCCTGTTCCCTACCTCAGTTTACCTATTCAGGAAATGTTCCAGAGTGCTGGGCAGGGTAAGCTCCAAAGCTGGGGTCAGGCGGTAACAAACAAAATCTCAAGCCAACCTCCTCCTCTATGCAAAGATCATTTCCGTCACCCTGAGATGGGGTGAGTGGATGTTGGGGGTACAATGGTATTCTGGGGGGCCTTGCCCTGTTCAGGACCTCGTCTTCGGGGGTCTGGCCCTCACCCGGCCTGCCCAAGGTCACCAGCAGTAGCAGTGGCACTTACATCTGTCCCAAAGTCTGGAGAGGGGAGAACTGGGCAGCCTTACACCCTGGTGGGGACCCTCACGATTTCTTTCTTTCTTGAAGAAACACAAGACCCTCAAGATTCACGTACTGTGTGATGGAGAGAAACAAATACCAACTGTTCCCCCCAAAATACAATGTATTTTGTACTTTGTAAAGTGTTAATTAAAATGGAGAAAAATATGTTGGCTGAGGGCGTCTGATTTTGTGCTGCTCCAGGGCCACACCTCATCTCTTTCCTTCTCCATTCCATGGTCGGGGAACATGGCCAGGGGTTGGGAGGAAGGCAGAACAGCCTCCCCGTCCACACTCAGCGGCTGAGAGAGGACACATCCCCAGAGCAAGAGGGGCTGTATTAGTTACCTGATGCAGGGTAACGAGTTGCCCCAAACGCAATGGATTAAAATGATTGTTTACGTGTCACCGTTTCTGTGGGTTAGGAATTCGGGAGCAGTTTGAGCAGCTGGCTCAGGGTCCCTCGGGAGGCTGCAATCATCTGAAGTCCTGGCTGGAACTGGAGGATCTACTTCCCAGGTGGTTTATTCACAGGGCTGGCAAGTTGGGCTCAGCTGTTGGCAGGGAGCCTGTTCCTCTCCACATGGGTCTCCCCATGGGGCTGCTTGAGTGTCCTCACAATACGGTGCCCAGATTCCCCCAGGACAAGGGATTCAAGGGCCAGTGTAGGGACCAAAATGGTTTTTTGGCCCTGAGCCTCAGAATTCACACGCCTCTGCCTCCACCATACTCTGTCACCATACAGCCCTGCTCTGATTTGACACAGGAGGAGAACACACAAGGGTGTGAAACCAAGAGGCCAAGGTCACTGGGGTCATCTTGGAGACCGGCTACTGTGCCCATCATTCCTCCCAAACCTCTGGCAGAGGCAGGCCTGGGGGTGAGGGGGCCTGCGGAGCAGGACAGGGCCTTGCTGGTGCATGGGGAGGATACGGGGCTGGATTCCGGGCCACAGGGCCTCTGGCCCAAGCCTGGAGCCGTGCTGTGGATGTCACACCCCCAGGAAGGTCCTTGGTGCTAGAAGCCCAGGAGCTGACGCCTCCCTACAAGATACCCTGGGGGCACGAGGGAGGGCTCCGTGCCCAGCGTCCCTAACACAGGGCTCTGGCATTTGGTTCCTGCCCTTTTGACAGGTAGGCACGCAGGATGCCCAAGCAGGACAGAGGTCTTGGACCTTGGACACCCTTCACTGCCCCTCTCTGACGTTTTCCATAGAGGGCCAGTGTGACCAAGGCAGTGCTGAAGACCTGAGCCTGCACTGAACCCCACCAACCTCCATTCCCACCTGTCTCACCCCTGCCCGCAGGAAAAGTGGACCTGAGGATTGAAGGGAGTGACAATGAGGATGAAGCTCACTCACCACCCTGAGCCCAAGAAAGTTCTGGATGCTGTGAATGCTTTCCCTTCTGGGGTCTTCAGACTACGCCCCCCTCATTCCTTCAGAGACCCCATTGGAGCTGGGACATCCACGGGGACTCTTGATTTCCCCCAAAATCTCAAAAGTTACAAAGAACTCCAGGGCCCGATCTCCCATTCCCACCACTCACTCACAGTCACTGTCACTTGGGCGGTGCTGGACCTTGTGCCAGGTGCTGGGGACCCCGAGGAACAGGCTGTGGCCCCTGGACCTGCGTCTCTCTAGGAGGTGAGAAGACAGGGAAAGGAGCTAGTCCAAAGAGTGCAAGGCCAGGCTAGACCACAAGGGTGTGCTGTGCCCAGGGGGAGGGAATGACCACTGTCCAGTAGTAGGGGGCAGAACAAGAAGCCAGGACATTAGGGTTGAGCTTGGTAAGATGGGGACCCAGCAGAGGGAGGAGCAAAGGCGCAGAGGGCCAGAGGGAACCTTGGCTGGAATGGAGGAGTGCGGCGGGGGAGGGAGGAGTTGATGCGGCAGGTAGGGGATGAGGCTGAAATGCAAGGTGGGTGCTCAGGTCCGCCAGGGGCCTCACCCTCCTATAGGCCATGGGGAGCCACTGAGGACTTCCACGCAGGGGACCAAACTTAGCATCTGAGTGGGAGTCTTGGTTATGAAGAGGGCTGATAGGAGCAGGAAAGGGGGACTGCCAGGGTCCTGGTCTCAGTTCTCAGGAGGAGGCCCCTGGCTGGTTCTAGAGTCGTCCCTGTGCAGAGTTGGGGTGGTGGAGGCAGCGGAGTATCAGGGGACCAGCAGATGTCCAGCCAGCCCTCAGAACCATGACTGTGCCCCTCGCCTAACCAGGGCATAATTCCTCCTGGAGCAGCTCTGGCTGCTTGTGGCAGGTTCTCACCACTGCTCACATTCAGACCCCCAGGGGGGTTACCCATGCCAGGACTCCACCCCCAAGAGTCTGATTCAGTTTCTCTTGGATAAAATATCGGTGTAAAACGTCCCCCACCCTTTCTTAAAAGGTAATGTAAAGAACTGGGCCACAGAACAGCAACAACTGAGGTCACATGGCCCCCCGGGTTTATCATGTGACATTCCTCTGGGGGGGCAGGGGGCTCATGATGGTCAAAACGAGCTCTCCAAAGGGAATGTGCGGGATGAGATCGTGGGGGTGGTTGCACCACATAGACAATACGCTAAAACCACTTAATTGTACACTTTAAAATGGTCCTACGTCATGTGACTCACATGTCAATGTTTTAAAAATATCGATGTGGTAGAAAAAACAACAGGAATGGATGCTGGGCGTGAAGGATGGCCAAGAAAGAATATGAGTTATTCTGACACTCTTGAGGGTTAGAGGAAGTCCCTATCAACATGGTGGAGGCAGCACAGAGAAGAAGGAGGAGGACGGAGGCAAGAACCGGGAGCTCCCACCTCGCAAATGTTGGTGGGGGAGCATCTCATTTGAGCTGTTTTTCCAGGAGCTCTGGACCTGATCTGATCCAGCGGGAAGCTCTGCAGCGTCAGCGAGACCCAGGCCCATCTCCCACCCTGATGAGCTTGGGACACCGGGAGGGTCCTGTTGTCCCGGGAGAACCTCGGAGAGCAGGCAGAGTCTCTGAGGAGCCTATAGGGAACAGCCCGCGTTGTTTTCAGGGCAATTAATACTCCGTGTCTTGGACTCAAGATCACCGAGCGTGTCATGAAATATGTGGTAAGTGTCCAAACTTAAAAAATTAAATGAAGGCACCAGTGATCCCACTTCTTAGGTATACACTTGAGAAAACTGAGAACACGTTCACACAGACACTTGTACCGAATTCAACAGTTGGTGGACATTTGGGTGGTTCCACTTTTTGGCTATTATGAATAATGCCAGAACTTCATGTACGAGTTTTACATTGGCCCAGCGTTTTATTTTTTTTGGATCATTCGCATACATCAAAACAATCAATCAGTAACCTCCCAGATGATTCTATCATACAGGCAAGGTTGTGAGGCCCAGGGTAAAGGGTTGAATCTGCCCAAAGGAATCCCCTCATGAACATGGCCCCCAGAGCAGGCGGCCTCATCTTGATTCCCTAGTTTGAGGCCAGACTCATTAGAGGCAGCCTGCACCCAGATGTGCCAGCTGGAATGAACGCGTCCTTCTCACCACTGCATCCCCTGCACCTGGCAGCTCCTGGCGTACAGTCAGACAGGAACAGGGACCCAATCAGGCCTTTGCTTCATCTTCAGTGTTCTCCCGCTGTAATGAGGGTGGATGACTTAGCTGTGGAACAGCTTTCGGTCATGAGCCTGAGCCTGTTCAGTTTCCGTCTCTGAGGGTGGACTCACAAGGGCCATTTTTCTGATGGGCACAGATTCCTGTGCTCTTCTCTGGCAATTCAGCTGGCACCACCCTACCAGAGCGACAGCAAGACCAAGTCTCTCTGCTCCTCATGGGCAGCCCCCACACCAGCTACATCACACATGTTTGCCTCCCTAGCAAGACAATGGACTCCTGGTTCAAGGAGGTGACCACACTCTCGGGATTTTTCCTTTTAAACTTGACTGCTCAGCATGCCCTCAGTGTGGCCCCGAGAAAATCACAGCAAGAGGGACTCCAAGCACTGTCTCCAGCTCAAGCTCAATCTGGGCTGTTCCATGAGAAATATCAAGGTTGGTGTGGAAGAAAGGCTGGGTTTCTTGGTCGCCACAGCATGAGCGTCTGAGGGTAGCTGGGTGATGCACCCTGGGAGAGAGAAAGGCAAGTGTGGGCTCCTTGGGGGAGGGGATACATTCCTGGGGCTCAATCCTGGGGCAGGGCAGGCCCCAGGAGAATGGAGACCTCACAGAGCCACCCCAGTGCTGGGGGCCACCCCCAAGGCCATCTGAAGTGGTCTCTGGGAAGGTCAGGCTGCATGGTTAGGCCGAGGCAATGAGCAGCTCCCATGCTGCCCCTGCGGGGAGAACGGCCCTCAGAGTTGTGAGTAACTCTGCTGCTTGTCAGGAGGTGCTGGGACCTGACCAGGGCTGCCCATGAGGAGAGAGAACAGTGTGGATCTTCAGAAACGCAGCCCGAGTGTCTACCCTGTGCCAGGTGCTCAGCGAGATTGTCACCCGCTGTGCCAAGTCAGAGCACTCTTCCTGCCGCGTGGTTCTCAGCGTCTGACTGTGTCACATGAACACAGTGAGTGCACAGTAGGTGTTTCCTGACCTCGTGAAAATGCGAGCCAACCACATATTCAAGAAACAAGCATGATCAGGACAAGACTCTCCTGAGTGAGTCAGGGGTGGACCTGACGAGAATGGCAGGCCAAGTGTTTTGGATTCACTGATGTCAGGGTCTGTGTGCCAGCAAGAGACCCCCGTCCCCGCCAGAAATCATCATGGACTGGCAGCATGTACACCTGGCGGGTGCTCAGGGAACAGAAGACTGAGACCTATGCCCCTGGGAACGGCTATCCACTGAGGGAGATAATGGTGGCCACCGTGTGATGAGAGTCCCTCCACCTTCTCAGGCCACACCTGCCACTCGGGCTGTGCACTGGCCTCCTCTACAGACCCCAATACATGCAGAAGGACAGAGCCTGAGTGTAAGAAGTCAGGACAGCCAGAAGACACGTCGGAGTGGCCCATGGTCACTGCATTCAGGGTGTCCTCACACACTCGCTGAACTGACAGGAGCCCGGAGCCTGCAGACAGACTTTTCGCAGGGAAAAAAAGGATAAATTATAGCAACGAAGCTAATGGTGGAAACAGTTTCTGTGTCTGTGGGCCTGCCGAGGTCACAGGGAACCAACAGAGCCAGCGGCAGAGGGAAGGCCCGATGGAAACAGCCCCTGAAACACCAAAGTGCCTCGAAACACTCTGCAGTGGGTTTTTGAAAGATAAATCCTTATTGTATTTAAATTATACATTTTTTTTTGCATTTTTACAAGTGTTTTTTAAAAATGCTTCTCACAATTTCAAAAGACATTATTAGAATCCAGCCTTCAAAGGAAATACTTAGGCCTGTGCGTGCATACGGTCGCGCGCAGGCACACACACGCACTCTCCGCAGTCTGTCTCTGGAGGCAACATGAGAACCAGAACCGGTGGTGCCTCTGGGACAAGAGACGGGAGACTTAGTTTTCATAAGACACTTTGTACCAAGTACGTATGTTCCGTGTTCAAAAACATCAATAGCTTTGTTTAGAAGAACTGATTTAGTAAACAGTAATATAAACTACAATTTAAGAAAGAACACTTTAACACTGAAATGAGCCTTTTGGTCTAATTGCATTCTCCCCGGTATGAAAAACATTATTTTTCACTTTGGTGGCTGTGGTAAGGCACTCTAAATATTAAATATCCTGCTTTCTTTTAAATGCATGTAAAACATTCCTCCAAACGGGCCTCTGCAAACAGCTCCTGGCACGCCAGCTTTGTCATTTCAAATCTTTCCCCCTTGGGAGCCCCTCTGGGCCTTGTGGAGCCTGGCCTGTAGCTTCTGCCTCTCTGAGGCCCCGGGGGGCCTCTGTTTCTCTGCTCCACGTGCCCGTGGACAGCCTCTGACAGGGCCTCTTCCAGGGCACAGGGGGACTGGAACCCTTGGTCAGGCTGCCCCCTGCTTGCACAGGCTGCTCACTCACAGCCCCAGGAAGGAGCGCAGCGCCAGGGAGCCTGCAGCCTGAGAAGCCGCTGCTGGGCGCTCGCTCTGGCTCCTCACCACTACGCGCTCTCTCCTGATGCCCTGGCAGAGGGTGCGCTGGGGCAGGAGGAGGCCAGCTGGGACCTGGGAGGGGAAGCAGTGCCCAGGGAACTGGTCCTGGCCCAGCCGCACACTGGACGCTGCTGCCACATCAGGTAGTCTGCTCTGTGGGCACGCACTCACGCCCGTCCAGTCCAGCCTTACGCTCCATGGCAAATACCGGTCTTCCAGGCAACCGATTCCCAGGCACCCTCGGATGTTCTTGCCTCACACAAACAGCTCTCCTTTGTCTGCACAGAAAGGAAAAGGGTGGCTTGGCTGGGCTAGGCCAGAGGCAAGTCACCAAGAAGAGGAAGGGTCATGAGAATACGCTTTCTAGAACCAGGTACAAACAGAGCCCAATGTTAAACTTCAATTTCTACCAGGCATTAATGCCTCCTTTTGAAGGGAAAGGTATACTACCCCCAAACCAAAGACATGTGCAAGCCCAGAATGACGGTGTGTCCGTCACATGGAGAAGAGTACATGCACAGAGCTGTAGGCCCAGGAGGCTCCTGGACACGGCCCACTCTGCTCGCCCCATATGCACGCCCCTCACCCACAGTCATGGTCCACTCTGCTCGTCCCTTATGCACACCCCTCACCCACAGTCACATCCGACCACACCCTGCCCTCCACACGTCCTGAAGTCTGAGCACCCTCCAGTCCTGGTCATGCCCTAATAGAGGGAGACCTCCATCCGTCATCCCTTGTCTGGGTTTCCACATCTCGGGAGCATTTGGTCAAGGGACACAGGGTGACTGGGCACCTCTTTGGGCCGGGTCGATGTCTGTGTGCTGGGAGCTGGGACACGACAGTGAGTGAACACGTACGGTTCCTGTCCTCATGGGACAAGAGCTAGTCAAACAGTTAGAAAGAAACAAACGATCAAACCAATATATACGTGTTTACAAACTGTAAAAAGTGCCACGAGGGACAAGAACGGACGAAGTGCTCTAGAGGACAGTCCAGGAGAACAAATCTAGACTGGGCTCGGGAATGCCCACCTCTGGACGGGACCCCAGACCTGGTGGGGCAGCCTCCTGCTACCCAGCCTTCAGACCCCACTTCTGTCCACATCAGCTCTGGGCACTCCTTGGCACAGAGGCCCCATTTTACCACCTCCACCTGAGAAGCAGAAGAAGTAGACAAGACATGGAGAAGCCAGGACTAAAATAATCTGGCTGATTAGTAAGGAATCCTTTTGTTCCCATCCATCAGAGCCCCTCTGGTCTGACCACCACCCTGGGGACTCCACCCTCAGATTTTACGTGTTTAATAGAACAATTCAGTCTGGCCCCCAAAAGGTTAGCAGATCTCAGGGGAAACCAACCAAGTCCAACTCCCAGCTGACCACATGCAAACGCTGGGCACAGAAGGAGAGATACCCAAGCTCTGATGCTCCCTCTACTTAGGACAGTCACGGCACCTGGAGGGTGGCTGTGGGGTCTCGGGGGAAATCTAGAAGCGGATTTCATTTTGGTGTGACCCAAAACGTCCACATGGCATGACAGCAAACAGAAAACAGTGTACTCTAGTTGAATATTTTGCACATTTCATATGGATTTCCAAGGATGTGACTCTGCACAGTTTAAGCCATAGATCATTGATACCTCCAGATTGAGTCCATAATGACTCTTAGTTTTTAAATCAAAATAGCTTTAGAAGAGTCTGGCATCCTCAAGACATTAGCATATGGAAGTGCTGACTCCGAGTGACGGTGCTGAGGGACTACCCCGGTCATCACTGCGACCGAGGGTGCTGTGCACACAGTCACCCCCCCACAGTCCACGCCACAGCCCGTGTGTGTTACAGGCCTGAGATCTGAACCTCAGACGACAACTGAAGGGCAATCAGGACTCTGGGTCGGGGGGGCCTCTGGATAGTCCTCACAGTAGCGTAGGGCCAGAGAACACTAACGAGGATGACCCCACTCTGTCCCGGCCCAGACGCCTAAATAGAAAACAATGACTCACCAGAGATGAGTAATTGAGATTTACAAATTAACATTCTTAGGTGCAAGGAAATAGCGAATTTACGTGAGGATCCCCACAAAATGAAATTAATTTTCTTCAGTCTTACCAGTCAGGTCAACTAAAGAGCAGCAGACTGACCTGACAGTTACTGTGGTGGAACGGGAGAGGCAATCAAGGAAAGCGCACATCCGAGGGCGGGAGGCACTTGGGTGTCTGACGGCTTTGTAACTGGGCAAACCTTCAAGAACAGCTTCATTCCAGCCTTGGCTTTGATCATTCTGTCCTGGCACTTTGGAGAAATGGGGCATATTTCCCTCCACAAAACCCCAGGGTATCTGACAAATCAGCGTCCTGCCGTCCCTCATTCCTGGGTTGGGTCAGGGTTTGGGCTTGGCCAGGAGCGGGATGAGCCCCACACTTTCATTTCCCGATGGCTCTCCCGGGGATTCATCAAACCTCTGCTGGGTTCCCCAGCACCCTGACATTCTCGAGGGTCCACCTCCTACCACCGACTGGCATCCTCTTGAGAAAATTCACTTTCACATGAGCCCAACCACAAACCAAAGGAACCAAAAACAAAACTCCAGGATGAAAAAAGACACACATTATACAACTTCAAGCCAAACAACATCTGGATGAGCTGCTCACTGTAATTATCCACGCGGGGCGCCCCTCCACTGGATGGATGGACACTGAAAGCTGCCCACGGCTTAGGATGAACCCAAGAGAGTGCAGCTCGGCCCGTCACTGGGGCCACACAGGCTTCGCCACTTACTGGTAAGGGGAGCAAAGTGGCTGAGTCCACAGCAAATGCAGGAAACCTGGACTTCTGGGTTGAACTCCATCAAGCTGAAGAGAGTGGGTGGAATCATTTCCGGAAGAGCGGTTTCCACTAGGTTTGTTCCGTTGCCAAGAATTCCGTAGCCTCAGACAAAAACATGTCCTTCTACATGACAGTAAAAACAGCGGTCAGTAAGTCAAACCAAGTGCAGCTCTCCTCACCAGAAATTCAAATTGCACCGCTCGGATGCTTTCGATACACAGGGATTGTTTTCTCCTCCTTGGTTGGCAAAATCACGTTAATTACACTTGGAAAAGAATCAGTTTCTTTTCTCCTCTTTTAAATTCTTACTCTTGGCGTATGTCAAGCAAACAAACCAAGCTCAGAATACAAACTTCCCACACCTGGAGGGCAACCTGGAGGGGCCTAGTCAACAAATCACCCAGAAACCCCATGTGAACACAGGAGAGCCTCAGAAGGGCAGTTATCCCCCTACTAACAGCTCTAAGTTTCACACTGACCAGGAGAGCAAGCCAAATATAAAACAACTTCTGGCCAGATGCTGAAAACTCTCAGAAATGATGTTTTGCTTATAAAAAGTGGAATACTCATCAGTGGTGCCAGATGTTTCATCCCAGGGGCATGGACCTCAGCGTCGAAACCCTAAGGCTCTTCTCCCTCTGTCTCTGTTTCTTGGTGCAGCCTCTCTGGAGAAGGCAGGGCCAGAGTCTCTGGCCCAGGCGACAGGAGGGGAGAAAGCAGTTCCTTCTCCACTCCAGAGGTTTACTACAGAATTACTAAGCTCTGGGCTAGCTATTTGTCTACAAAGAAACCAGGGCTACTATCGTTCTGTCAGGAACGTCACCCTCACCCTCTATTAACTGAACTCACTCTAACTAGGTCTTCCCACAGCCACGTTCCCTCCCTCAGGCTGAGGTCTGTGCCTGTGAATCCAACAGACACCGACCCTTCGCCATCGACCCCTCTACACCTTGCCAATGACCTGCCTGCAAGAGGCTCTCACCATTTCATACAGCACAGCCTGTGCCCCTACACGCCACATGCTTAACCGTCCCCACTCCTGAGAAGGGCAAGTATCGGGGGACATTCACCCGAGTCACAGGAAGGGTCCATACTGTTAGGAAGACAAACTTGTGAGAACTTGGAAGGATTCTGGTGAACGGAAAGAGCAGATAAGTGCCAGGTCATTCATTCACCCCACAAATATGTCCCAAACAGTAAACATAAGCTAAACATCTAACTGGTGATGGGAACATGAGGGGAAGGAAGAGACCCGGTCCCTCTCTCTGAGTTCAGTCTAGTGGAGGAGGCAGAGGTCAGCCAAAATTAACACCCAGTTAATCTGTGCTGACTGCAAGGATGGCAGGACAGGGGCCTCCGTGAGGGAACGTCAGGGAGCCTGATGTAGTTCATGGGCAGGAGCGGTCGGGAGGCTTCACTCTATCCACGTAGTCTGAGGGATGAGTAGGAGTGTGGAGGGGAGGGGAGAGCACGGTATTCCACGTAGGGGAGACAGCACCTGCACAGGGAGGGAAGGGCCATGGCCCACTGAGGGAGTTTAAACAAGGGCCGAGTGGATGAAGCCAGGGGACGAGGGGGAATATTTGCAAGACGCCAGTGGGGAGCAGGGAGGGCAGGTCATGCAGGATGCTGTAGACCATGGAAGGGTCTGGTCTTTATTCTAAGCACAATGGGGAGACGGTAAGGGTTCTAAGTAGGGAAGGGACATGATTCCTAGAGGGGAACGTGAGTGGACGTGGCAAACAGTGGAGAAGGAGCGGGAGGGGGTGACGAGCAGGGGTTCACTTTTGGACCCACTGAACTCACAGTGCTTAGAGACGGCCAGGGGAAAACGTCAAGTGGCACTGAGAGATGTTCGCACCTCCGAACAGCAGGCTTGGCCTCACCAGCCAGCTGGAGAGTCCTGAGCACACAGACGGTGACTGCAACCACGGTGAGGGTGAGACCTTCTGAAGGAGAAGGCAGAGGAAAGGAGGAGAGCACAGTCCCGCCTCGGGGACCTCCGACATGGGAGGGCCTGGCCCAGGAGGAGAGCCAGGAAATGAGTCCAGAAGGAACGAGAAACGAAGAGAGCCCTCGGAGAGCCCAGTCACAGGGGCGAAAGGAAGACCGCTCTTCACCAAGATGCTCAGCACGTCACGGCCAATGTCAAACGCTGCTGAGAGATCAAGAAAGGGAAAGATTGGACAATGGTCTCCAGGTTCTTTATTATTGTTTTCAGCAACATGGAGGTCACCGTAACCCTAGCAAGAGCCACTCAGCAAACTGATCAGTGTGGAAGCTGAGTGGAACGGACAGAGGAATGAGAAGGAGACGAAGAAATGGGGACAGTAAGTCAATGCAGCTCCTGAGAACTCTCGCCTAGAAGGGGAGGCAGGAGGTGAAGCGAAGGGGTGGGACTTGGGGGAATGGGAGGATGTGGAGGGCTCCACACAGGGCCTCTTAAGATGGAAGACACCTGAGTCAGGTGTCAAGACTGATGGCGAGGGATGAGTAGAGAGGGAGAGGCTGAAGTTGTGGGGAAGAAGGCCCAGCAGATGGAGTGAGGCTTCTGAGGAACGGGGGGAGAAGGGATCCAGGGCACAGAGAGAATCATCAGCTTCAGCAGGAAGAGACACGCTTCCCCCACCACTGTAAAGGGAAGGGACCCAGGGCGGGGACAGGTAGAGGCAAGTGTGCAGGAGTCCGAGTGGGAAACTGAGGGCTTTCTCAGCTGACGGCATCTGTTTCCCCTATGAAACAGGAGGCAGGTTCTTCTGCTGAGAGTGAAAGATGGGAGGGTCAGCGGTCTGGAGGACGAAGTGTGGCCAACTTAGCTTTCCAGCAGGATTTGATCTTGGTGCCTCTGCTGAGGGATAACTTTGGAAAGACAGATTCTAAGTGCTTTGGTGAAGACCGCGGCACACCAACGGTCCCTAAGTTGACTCAAAAGGAAAAGAGGGGTTTACTGACCCAGAAAGTGTACACCTAGGTGAGCGAGGCTGGCAGAGCTGGGGCCTGGCCTCTGCTGCCTGGCTCGCAGAGAGCTTCTTTACCTAACTGTGCTCTGGCAAGGGCCACTGGAAAGAAATCACTGTTGTCACTGACAGAGGGAGGCTCAGGCCACAGTCAAGATCATGGTTGTGGCAGGCTACTTCTATAATGGCCCCTAGTGAGCCCCGTCTCCTGCTGTTCACACCCACGTGTACTCCCTTGTGTGGGGGCTGGACCTAGTGACTTGCTTCTCACAAGCAGAAGGCCAGCAAACGTGAAGGTGAGGTCACTGCCCAGATTAAATGAGAGGACACTGGCTTCTGTCTCACTGGCACTCCGTCTTACCCTCTCATTTGGTCACTCTGACGAAGCCAGCTGCCATGTTGGGAGCTGCCACATGGAGAAGCCTACATGGCAAGGAACCGAGGAAGGCTTGGCCAGCAACCATTTGCTGGACAACTACCAGCAAGGAATTGGGGCCCCTGCATCCTGCCAACAACCATCGGTGTGCTCCTGGAAGCAGAGCCTTCCCAGTGGAACCCTACGATGACTGCAGCCTTTGAGAGACTCAGAGCCAAAGACACAGCTAAGCCCCCCCACGATGCCTCACCCACAAAATTCAAGTGGTACTTCTACCCACTGCTGCTGGCAGTATCAACTGATAAAACTTCTGGAAAGCAATTTAACAATACATACTGACAAGAATAAAAATATCCTACTCCTTTGACACTCCTGGGATTTATTCTAGAGCAATAATCCAAACGAAAGAAAAAGTCACGTATGCACACAAGATAAATGTCATAATATCTCCAACGGCCACCGCACTCCGTCTCCAAAGAAGTATGCCACCTGACAACAGGGAAATGCTCATGTAATTTTATAATAAAATGGTTAAATTAATTATTAATTATGATAAATTAAATTGATGCTATATCATACAAATATTAAAAACTGTAACTGTGAAAATATTACCACCATGGAAAAATGCTTTATGTAAGTATAAATGATAAAACAAGCATATAAAACCACACCTATGCTGTGATTACTGTATACTAATGTGCACAAATGGGGGCCGGCCCTGTGGCGGAGCGGTCAAGTGTGCACGCTCCGTTGTGGCGACCTGGGACTCCCAGGTACTGATCCCGGGCGTGCACCGATGCACCACTTGTCAAGCCATGCTGTGGCGGCATCCCATGTGGAGTAGAGGAAGATGGGCACAGATGTTAGCCCAGGGGCAATCTTCGTTAGACAAAAGAGAGGGATTGGCATCGGATGGTAACTCAGGGCGAATCTTTCTCATCAAAAAAAAGGGCCGGCCCCGTGGCTTAGCCCTTAAATGTGCGCGCTCTGCTGCTGGCGGCCCGGGTTCGGATCCTGGGCACGCACCGACGCACCGTTTCTACGGCCATGCTGAAGCCGTGTCCCACATACAGCAACTAGAAGGATGTGCAGCTATGACATACAACTATCTACTGTGGCTTTGGGGGAAAAAATGTGCACATATGAACGAGGATTGGAAGAAAACAGTAGACAATGAACAAAGATGATTTCATCTGCTGGTAGGATTACTGAGGATTTCTACAAGATTTAGTCTTATATTAATGGCCCTCTCTTCAGACCAATATCAGAAACAAAAAGGTTAAATATACAAGCTTGAGAAAATGTCTCAATCATTCCTCCCTGCATTAATCACATTCTTCTCAAATCAGTGAACATCAAGCTCCTTTTAGGGGACACTTGTTTTCTCTTTGAAAGCCTCACACAGCTTCCTGTCTCTGCTGAGAGAAAGGCTCACAGCTCCTCTGCTGAGGGGTGGCTCTAATCCTCCACCCAATCCTTTATTGGTTCCTTTCCATGGGAGCTGGGGATGAGGGAACTGGGAAGGGACAAACAGAACAGTGTCCCCAGGAAGTGATAAGAGAGGTAAGAGTCAAATGAAGGCAGGTGGTTCGAACCCATGAGAGCCCCACTGCTCACAGCTCCAGACTGCACCATCCCAAGGAGGTGTAAGGTCCACTACCTGTTTGCCCAGCTGGGCCCCATCCATCAGAATAGACTTCTCCTTTATCCGTTAGGAACAGACTATGGTCCTGACCACAAGCGATCTATCAGACAAACAGAGGGAAGGTTGATGAGAAGAAATCCTTGGCAGCCCAGTGTCCTGCTCAGAGGACCCAAAGCACGGGAGCATTCCCTACTGCTCCTGAACCTGAGGGGGCCAAGTCCAGGCAGGCTGCCCCACACAACCTCCACTTCTTATTCTTTCTCACTCCACTGCAGCCTGGTTTCTGCCTGCCCCTCCACTGATGCGGCTCTTGCTAAAGGAAAGGGCCAGATGTCCTAAGGAGAAGACCCAAGAGCTCCTCCATCCCAGTCCATCCCTGAAGAACCACTCCCTTCTCCACAAGCCTTTCTCTTCCCCATCTCTCTCTTCTGCCTCTCCCATAGCTTCCAGTCTTGCTCCCTAGCTCAGCCTTACTCCTTACCCTTCAGTGTTGGAATCCTTCTCCAAGGTCTGTCTTCTGCCCTCTTCTCTCCTCCTCTTCACACTCTGCTGGGAGGCTGCATCCGTTTCCAAGGCTTTCTCTGTCACCTGTACACTGCTATCTCCATTCCCAACAACTTTACTGAGTTCCAGACCTGCTTTTCTAACTGCCTAATGAAAAGCACCGTTTACTAAATGCTTATTATGCCAGGCACTGTGCTAAGTCAATAACCAAGAACACCTACGAAGAAACTGAATCTCAGAGAAGGTTGGTAACTTGACCAAAGTCATCCAGTTAATATGTGGGGAAGCAGGGACTTGAATTCGCATCCATGGGACTTTCAAGTCTGTGCAAGACGCACTATACTCTACTGCATACTAAAAACAATTTCACTCTCTACCTCCTCCTTGCTTCTCTCTCCCACTCAACACGAGCCTCCTCCTCTAGGACTCCCCCATCCGGGTTGAGAACATCAGCAGCCACTCATTTGCCAGTGGAGTCAGGCTCCATTCCCTCTAGCTCACTCCCTGGACCTCTTATCAAGCCCCAAATCTGGTCAATCCTCCTTACATGTCTCTCCACATGTCCCTTCTCCCCACGCCTTCCCAAGTGGCCTTCATCACCTCCTCCCCCAACCCTAGAAAACCCTGCATCGCTCACTCTCCACCTGTCTTCCAGCCTATGCCACAGCACTCCCCTGTAAGCATACCAAACTCCAGCCACCCCACATGCTCTCAGCAGTTAAAGGCTCCACCTGCCACCTCCCCTCTGCCATGAAACCTTTCCCACCACCCATTCCTGGTCTATCTGGTAAATTCCTCTGTCACCTCCTCCACGATGCCTTCTGTGCCTTCCATTCCATCCCCGGAAGACTTAATGACTCCCCTTTGCTACTCTTATAGCACTTTCGGTATGCATTCATTTATGTATTTAAGTATTGATTATAGATATCTACCATGTGCCAGGAACTGCCCCAAACATGGGAATAAATGGTGAACAAGATAAAGCCAGCCTGAAACACACACAGAGCCTGGGCACACTCAGGTACAGCCAGTTTTTTCAACTTGTCTCTCCCACTAGAGTGTTTTCCCCCCAAACCTTATTCAACTTGGTACCCCATGTTCCAGTACTGAACATCCTGGCCTACAGTAGCCAGGCGACCATTTGTATAAAATAATTTATTAATTCAGAAAATCCGCCTAAAAATTTCCCATCACCCCCCCCCTAGTTTCCCCCTTTCAAAAGTGCCCTAAGGGGCAGAATGAGTAGCTCTCAGCCCACGCCTCTTACCTGGACCACCTGTCCATCGAAGGCCTGCGTTCTATGGACTTTGTGACTTCTGCTAATGGCTGAGGGCAATCTGGGGAGAAGCAAGACATATGGTCACGGTAAGCATTGTGGGGTTCTGGCCTCTCCTCTGTCATTCCTCACTGGCGGCCCCATACACACACATAGTAACTGTTAGGGAAACTCTCTAGGTCAAAAAGAAGGCAGAGTTAGACACAGGTGCAAAGGTAAAATAATACAAACTAAATCGCTTGGTGATTTTAATATGCTGCCAGAGCTGAGACTGGTGTTTAAACCCACCAGCATAACGCGAGGAACTAGAGGGAAATTTTTTTAAAGACCAACAGAAATAGAACTGAAACAGAGGAATTTTTGAAGTTAATCAATTTGGCTAAAAATAAAGAAGGAATCCAAAGAAGGTCTAGCCATCCCAATCAATGCTCATGCACCTGCCCTCCCACCAGGCTGATGCACGGAGCTCCCCCTGAGATGGAACAACACTCTCCACAGCTCTCCGTGGAGCGCTCACTGCTCCTCTCAGGCCTGAGGAACCTTGCTTGGTACTGCTCTGTGACTCTATCACACAGTAATCACTCCAGAGATGTTTAATGCTCAACACAACTTGGGGAGGGGTAGTCTTTGTGGGAACTCACCTGTAAGGTTCATTTTCCACCACCTTCCTTCCACATTGTCCGTAATAGCTGTTTGCCAGGCTGAAGACTAAAGAATACCACCACCAATGAAATCAGTTCTACAGGTGTGTGGAACCCAAGAATGTCAGGACTGGAAGGGGGTCTGGAAAGTGGTCCTAGTCCAACTGCTCACCCAACTGCCACTGGGTTTCCTTCTCCAATATTCCCAGCCAGTGCAGGCACACCTCCAGGCATGCTGGGGTCCAGACATGCTGCAACAGGCTGGGCCACCTGTACTTTCCCTGTGCTTCTCCTCTGGGCCCTCGTTCTGCCTCTCAGGAATTCCATGAGAGGCGAGCACCTCCTGTGAAAGGACTCAGCACCCCCTTGTCTTGACATGAGTACAGCCATGTTTGGCCACTCCATTGACCTACAGCCACCAGCACAAAAAGAAATATAAAAGCTGCTTTCTGAGTGGTGGGAACTGGCCCTTCTCCCATGAACATAGTTGCAATGTGTAAAAATTTCAAGGCCCTCGGGCGCCACAGCCTGGGCCTGACTGACCATCTGTGCTGGGCTGGGACGATAACCACAAACCAATGCACGTACACAACTACTGGGCTGCGACAACAGCCAGGGTGCTCAGTGCATGTACGCCACTGATAACCTTTTGTGCATGGAAACACTGAATGCTTGCTCTGTAAACTCTGTAACTGCTTATATAAACTGCTGGAAAGCGAGGCCTGGTGAGAGTTCCACTTGTGGAAGGGACGCCTTGCCCAGGACATGTGATTCCCACACACCCATGTCGATTGACAGGACTCTCTCAGTACTGGGGCGTGGATGTTGTGAGTAATGGATTTATTGTGAAGTAATTGATCTGATGTGTTCTCTTTTCGGTCAACCTGGTGTTTCTCTTTCCGGTTGCCTTGTGTCATTTCCCTTCAGTCGATCTGGTCGAGCCAATGTTTTTCCATTTCTGATCGAGCCAATGTTTTTCCCTCTTATTATATGACCTATTCGAATCTGCCGCTATCTCAGCTGATCAGGGGTTTCCCATTCTGATGGAGCTGGTGTTTTTCCCTCTTATTATTTGACCTATTCTGATCTGTTGGAGGACTACCGCCTTTACTATCCTCTGTATAATAAGATATACCTTCAGTCCATTTGTTTGGAGTGGAGTTTCTTTTACGTCTCCAATCGAATCCCCCGAACCGCTCATAACACCCCATTCCTTGCACCTGTCACCAGGTTGCCCTCAAGGCCAAGTCCCCTCTGGAAAGAGTTCCTAAACACCACCTTCGGCTTTTCCTACAAAGAACCCTAGCCAGAAAATGAAATGTGATGAATTTCATCAAGTTGGCCTTCCCTGGAATAACCACTTTTTTGGAGACGGTCGGGGTTACCCAGGAGCCTGGACTCTGAAAGCCCCGCGTCTTGGAGGAAGTGTTAGCAAACAGGCTTCTCTCAGTACAAGGGAAAAGCCGTTTACACACGTAGCCCAGCTCAGTGACTTCACAACAAAGGCAGGCGTTGATGAGGCTGCCTGGTGTGCACTGTCATGTTTACATATACCTCAGATTTCCCAAGAACCACAGAGAGCAGAGAACAGAAAAGAGTCAGCCAAGTCTGCCCAACATAGTCTCTTGAGCCATGCTCCTGATTTGCTCGGGAAATTCCAACAGCCTCACAATCAGATGTGGGTCAATCAAATGGGCCACTTCAGGCCCTATGGCAAGAAAGTGGTCCCCCCACCATCCATCAATCTTGAACAGGTCAATTCACGTCCTTCACCGTCTTGTCAGGACGACAGTGGGCGCTGCCAAAGGAGACCTGTAGCACCTGTGTCTCCTGAGGTCTGTCCAGAGGCAGTGGGACAGGTGAGAGCTCCAAAACACACGCGTCTCCCCTCGCTGAAACAAACACAACCAGGGCGAGTGCACTGACGCAGAGTCAGAGCACTTCTAACATGAGAGATGACACTGCCCCACCCCTACATTGTTACACAGTGAGATCGGAATGACTTACTCAAGCCACATAAGTTAGTGGCACAGCAAGGACCAGAACCCTGGCCCCCAAGTCCAACCCACTGCACCACACTGCCTCCATGACACATGGGGTTACTGAAAAGCATCCTTAGTCTTATTAAAGAAAGCTCTTCACATGTCATTTCACACCATTTGAATTTTTCAGGAAAGTAAAAGCAATAGCCACTTTCTGCAATAGCCACTAGGATTTCTCAGTATGGTGAAAAACAGCACATGTTATATGACACCACTTCTAATAAAGGAAGCAAAAAGAATACATTTGTAGATGCATTTGCTCGCACATGCATTACATCTCTCCAGAAGGATAAACAGGAAACTGTTAACACAGGTTGTCGACAGGGAGAAAAATCATGATCCTGGGAGGACAGAGGTGGAAAGCAGACTCTTCATCATATGTTCTATGGCGCCATTACGATTCTAAATTATGCAAATATGTTACCTATTCAAAATAGAAAATTTTAATTTTTAAATAAGCATGTAAGATGAAATGTTGTCTAGAAGTCACTCTAAAGAAGAAACTTGGGGCCGGCCAGGTGGCGCAAGCGGTTAAGTGTGCGCGCTGTGCTTCGGCGGCCCGGGATTCGCTGGCTTGGATCCTGGGCGTGCGCCGACGCCCCACTTGTCACGCCATGCTGTGGTGGCGTCCCATATAAAGTAAAGGAAGATGGGCACAGATGTTAGCTCAGGGCCGATCTTTCTCGGCAAAAAGGAGGAGGATCGGCATCGGATGTTAGCTCAGGGCTGATCTTCCTCACAAAAAATAAATAATAAAAAATAAAGGAATTAAAGCAGAAACTTATTCTTCTTTATAATCCTACTGGAGAGGCCAGATTGGTCTATGTATGGAATTCCTCTGACAGGTTTTAAACAATGAACTTTTGACTATTTACAGTGGAGTCTGGAGTTGAGGAGAAGATCTGCAAACGCACTGGTTCTCAACATACTCCTCACTAATGACCCCCTATCTTCTCCTATAATCCTCATCTTTAAAAACATCTCATCCACCAAATAAATGGCATTATGAATGTTATAATAATATACTTGCCCATCCATATTCATCAGTGACTGATATAATTTGCAGACAGAGCTTTTGATCTGCATGAAATAACTGGTTTATCACAATGAGATGATGTGATTCTAGGCAAAATCAAAGAAAATGGACAATGTTGTTAGCTCATATTAGTAGCTGAAAATATGAAGTACTTTAAAATACTGACAAGTGATTCACATCCCCCATTACTATCTGCATGGACCCCTAAGGGCCTGGGAAAAGTTAATATATAACATTGAAAGGGAAACTGGCTCTAGGTCCAACTACCTATTGACAGGAAATACAGAGGACAGAGGATCATGTCAACCAGCACCACAGGGATGCATTCAACAAACTGAAGACTGGAAAATTCTATAGAATAAACAATGAGATTTCTTCGTTAAATGCATTTCAAGGATAAAAGATTCAAACAGACTTAAAAGACTATAAAAGTCTTCTCAACCACTTGCAATGTCTAGACCTTATCCAGCTTTTGATTCAAATAAATTTTTAAAAATAAAATAAAAATCTATTGACACTTATAAGACAACTGTCAGTTTGAACACTGACAAACTATTTGATATTAAGGGATTACATTGTTAATTATTTTTAGGTGTGATGCTATACTTACCACTCTTTTCAGTCCTTATGTTTTTAGATATGTACTGAAATATTTATGAATGAAATCAATTTTCTTATGATTTGCTCTAAATTTGCTGAGGGAGAACATGGGGGAAATGTGTAAAACAAGATCGTCATGAGCTGATGATGGTGGAAGCTGGTGATGGCCCATGCGGTGCATTATCTTATTCCATCCACTTTTGCATATGTCTACAATCATTCTTAACAAAAGGTAAAAAGAAATGTCATTTGGCATCGTACAGCCAATAAAGACTTCAATACTAAGGGTAAAAGGATTCTGATATGAAATTCAGTGAAAAAAGGCAGAAAACAAAATATACACTGTGATCAAAATTCTATAAACAGACATTTGCATACAAATGAGGGAAGAGGGAAAAAAATGAAAAGAAAGATTTGTCCAGTATGTATTTCTGGGTAATTCCCCTTTATTTTAAAAAATGTTTCATATTGTCCTCATCATATTGATTGACTTGTGTCTACTTTTGCAAATATCATAAATCATTTCTAACATTTTATAATCCAATTTCAAATATCTGGAATAAAGCCTCCATCTTAAGGCTTTCATTGAATTTTTTGCCCAGACCACATTCTAGGCACTGTAGAGTGTCTCAGGATATCTCAAGCTAGGAAACAAAGGTCATCACTCTGGGGCCAAAAAATAACATCCCTACTTATCAGCAAAGGACCTTTACCAAACAGGCTGAAAATAATCTAGTCCAGATAGTTCCAAACAATGTGCCTTTCAAGACTCCATCTATGTTGTTGTTACGGTTTGCTTTATGTCATCAGATTCTTGAAAATCAGAGGGAGCTTCCTCAGCAAATCACAGCAGAAAAAGCCAAGGCGAGAGCCTCAATTTTCTCTTTTCGGCTCCTGTGAAATCCAAACTGAGAATCTCTGTTGAGTTCCATCTACCAAACTTTCGTCCCATCCTTAGCTTTAGAGGACAGCAGTGTGAATCCATGGCCACAGGCGGCAGGTGAAATCTGAAAAAAAGTTCCCATAAAGCATTCACTGATCTGGGACGTCCAGTTTTTCCAGCAATAAATGGCAGCTTGTTTACCCATTCCAAGAACACACACTATTAACACAGCAACCAACACTTATGGAATGTTTGCTACATGCTAAGTGCTTGAGATGCACTATCTCATTTCATCTTCACACTCACCCAAGGATCTAGTTATCAGATCCTCCCCATTCACCAAGACACAGTCTCGCAAAGCACTAAAGTTGAACATTACCTTAGTTTGAATCTTGGCAACACCAGAGGGTCTACAGCTGGTAGACCCTGACCAGTTGTGTGATCTGAAACAGACTGCTTGACCTCTCTGTGTCTGTTTCCCTCTATGTGAACTGGAGTTGAGAACAATATCTCTCTTATTGGGTTGTTGTCAGGACTAAATGAGTTAATAGAGCTAAAGCCCCTACAGTGAATAGTACTTGACTTAATGTGTAAGAGCGACGGCACGTACTCACTATCATTACTGGTGGTAGTAAGAGGAGTAGTCGATAGAGGAGAAAATCGAGGCTCCTAGAGATTAAGTAACTTGTCTAATACAGTCACGCGGCTAAGATGTGGAGGCTGTCTGATTCCAGAATGCACCCTCTTGACCCTGATACTGCACTGTGACATTCTCAAAGCCCTGCCATGAAGAAGCATTCATACCACAGCCACAGCGAAAGTGACACATTCACAGCCCAGTGACTCTGTTGGGTGTTTCACCCAAACGCGATGTGATGTTATCAATCCTCACTTTCACTGGCCACATGAGGAAACGGAGGATTTGGTAGGGCTGAAGCCAAGGGCAGCCTGGCTTTAGAATCGGCTCCTTTCCCATAAAACCCAGAGTGAGCACCTTCCCGGGTGGCCTGGGATAGTCCTAGCTTACACCTGATGTCCCAACGTTCACTCTCGAACAAACTGGACAACAAATTCTACAGTGACCCAAATGACGCCCCACTGTCCCTTGGCTGTTTACAGTTTATCACAGGCCTCTGTAGTCAATCTCAGAGACTATATATAAACCTAATCCTTAGGAAAAGCCAGCTGACCAATAACGAGCAAATGTGAAGAATTTTCTTGGCGGGGGTGCCGGCCATGTGGACTAGTTCCCAGTGAGTGAGTTCGGCGCGCTCTGCTAGGGTGGCCTGGGTTTGGCTCCAGGATGCAAACCTACACCACTTTTGGTGGCCAGGCTGGGGCTGCGACCCACATACAAAATAGAGGATGACTGGCACATGTGTTAGCTCAGGGTGACTCTTCCTCAGCAAAAGAAAGATTTTCTTTTTACTTGCAGCATGGCCTGAGGAAAGCTAGCTAAATATTTCCTTTAAATTTGACGTGTTGGTGACTTGTTTAATCAAGTCATCCCAAAGTGAAATATCCCTCCTTTTTCCCTGTGATATTTTCTCTCCTCACATTCACAGGGAACATATACACATGCACCCCTGTGTGAGTCAAAAAGCTCAGTTCCCTGGCCTTTGGGAATGGCTTGGGTCCACAGAAACGACCCACTGGGGAGGCAGGAGCCAGCCCCCGACCACACGGCAGGAAACATAGAAAAGAAGCGAGTCCACAGAGGATGCCCAGCACTCTATGCTTTCTCTCATTGCTTGTGGTAGCTGTTGATTCAACACTCAACAAATACTTGGTGAGCACCTACTCTGTTATTAAATCTGCTAGTATGGGAAAAGGCTTCGAACAACACCTGACACAGAGTCAGCATTCGGTAATGTGTGTTATAATAATGTGCCAGCAGAGCACTTCCAACTATGGTGGAGTGAAGAAGTTAGTGAAGCTCTCACCAAAAAAGAACTGCAAAACTGGACAAAATTATTTAAAAAACACCACTTCACGGCCTGGGAAATCAATAAAACACAAAGAAACTGAGGAATTATTCACAGAAGACTGTGAGAACTACAGGTAAGAACAGCTGGAGACTTCAGACTTCCTGTCTTGTGTTGTTCCTTCTGCCCCAGCTCAGTTAGCACAGAAGTTTGAACAGGACAGGGCTGGCCATGAAAACCTTCAGCTTTGTTGCCAGAATGCACAGACCTTCATTGGATGCTGAAACTGGAGGGTGCAAACTCATGCCCATCAGCAAACTAGTAGGAAACAAACAAGTAAAATGCACAACTCGACGAGCCTGATTGCAATGGTGATTGGGGCAAGAGGAGAGGCAGACCAGCCAGAAATTTCATGGGAAAATGCTAGAAAAGAGAGAGCGACAGAAGCCTCTGCCCACATCCACGGCTTTCTGAGAAACTGCACGAATGGACAGATGAGACCTGAGCACCGGTGGAAAGTAAAGATGAGGAGACTGGAGAACAGGCTGAACTTTGATGTGGTTCCAACCTACAGACAATCAAAGGTAGAGAGTAGAAACCTTAGAAGCTCAAGTTGTTTGAGCACAACCTCTGCCCAAATCATTGGCTGACCACAAAGGGATGCAGACTGGGGGCAACCCTCAGGAAGTCAGGCTAAAAAAATAAGAGGAACCGAGCAAAGACATCAGTGGCCACGCACAGCCCAGGAGGCTGAGGCTATAGATCAAGTCCATAAAAATTAAAAAACAAAACAAAAGAAAAAATCCTCAGCATGAAAAATATCAGAATCCAAAATTGTTATAATATATCATGAAAAACTCCAGTTTTTAACAAAAAAAAAAAATACAAGAATTAAGAAAGAGTGACATATACCAGGGGGAAAAAAGCAGCCAACAGAAACTGACACGCAGTTGACCCAGATGTTAGATTTATCAAAGATATCAATGAACTGTTTTTCAAAGACTATTTTAAGACCATGTTAAAAAACCATATGAATACATGATGACAATGACTTCACAAATACGGACGCTGAATACAGAAAAACAAACACAAAAATCCTAAATAGAAATTTTAAAGTTGTAAAGCAAAATAACAAAATAAAGAATTCACTATATAGGCTCAACAGCAGATTTGAGATGGCAGAAGAATCAGTGAACTTGAAGAAATAGCAATAGAAAGTATTCATTCTGAAAAATAGAGAAAAAAAAGACTGAAAAAGAAAACGAATGGTGCTGCAGAGACCTGTGGCACAACATCAATTGTATTAACAGTCAGGAAATGGGAGTCTCAGAAGGGCAAGAGAGAAAGAAAGTAGAACAAAACACTTATAGAAAGAATGGCAGAAAACCCACCAAATTTTATGAAAAAACATAAATCTAAGATCAAAGATGCTCAACAAAACACAGTTAACCTGTTAAAAAACAAACTCTGGAAAGCACCCAAAGAAAATGGACTCATCAGGTACAAGGCAACAACAATCAGATTCACGGCTCACTTCTCATCAGAAACTACGGAGACCAGAAACGAATAGAATGACATATTCAAAGTCTGAAAGACAAAAACTGTCAACCAAGCATTAATTCTATATCCAGCAAAATTACACTTTAAAAAAAATTGAAGCTGGAATAAAGACATGACCAAACAAAGACTGACAGAATTCACTGAGAGCAGACGCGTCTGAACAAGAACTAAAGAAGTCCTTCAGGCTGACAGGAAATGACAGCAGATGGTCAGTAACAATCACAAGAAGAAATGAAGAACATCAGTCAAAGTAATTATAAAGGTAAATATAAAACACTGCACAAATATATTTTGTCTATCTTCATCACTTAAGAGATTTAAAGGACAATCGCACAAAATCATAATTATAAATTGCTTTGCTGGGCTTCAAATGTAGAAAGATGTGGTATAGATCACAACAACCACACAAACGAGAGAGGAGGAAATGGAGCAATGTTGAAACAAAGTTAGTTTCCTCAGGATTAGGTCACTATTAACCTGAAGTAGATTGTGATAAATTAGGACACATATTTTAATCCCAAGAGCAACTACTAAAAAAACAAACAAAATATAGTAAAACACCAAACAAAGGAATTTAAAAAGTCCGCTAGAAAAATAACTATTAACCACAAAAGAGGGCCTCAAAGGAAGAGCAGAGAGAAAAAAATGACATAAAGAAACAGAGCAAAATGGCAGATGTGATCCGACCACATCCGTAACTACATTCAAAGGACATGGATTGAGCAATGTCGGTGAAAATAGTGGAGCAACAAAAACACTGGGAAACTGTCAGAATCCACTTTTCAAAACTCTGACAAAGAACCAAAGACTTCAAGCAATCTGGGGGATGTTTACTCCAGGAAAGCAGCTGACTCTCAGTCAGAACAGCAAGCTTGGTCGCATTTTAATCTGACCTATTCCCATCCACCTCTCCTCAGCTCTGCAGGAGCCCTCAACACAAACAGCTCACAATTTCAGTGGAAATCAGCAATCTGGCCGCCATGGGGGGAGGCAGAAAAGGATTGGAACAACTGCAAAGCCCCACTCCCAGAGAACTCGCGTTTCATCTGTCTGGTAGTGCCCTGCAAGACCCCATTAACAAGGCTCTATTTTTCTGACCTGATGCAGATATCACCCAAAACAAACAGCCTTTCCTCCTGGAGTGTCTGTTGAAAACAATGAGAGGCTAATAACGAACATTAAAGCTGCCTGGGTGGTGCATAATAGTAGGAGCAAACAATATAGATTAACCCAGAAACTATCAACCAACTTGACCTGACATCTCTAGAACACTGCACCCAAACAACAGCAGAATACACATCCTTTTAGAACACACAGGGAACATTCTCCAGGATAGACCATATTCTAGGCGAGAAAAGAAAGTCTCAATACATGTAAAAGGACTGAAATTAAAGTATGTTCTCTAACCACAACAGAATGAAATTGGAAATCCACAAATAAAGAAATTAGGAAAACCATCAATATTTGGAAAGTAAACACTTCTAAATGACTCCAGGGTCAAAGAAGAAATTCCAAAGAAAACTGAAAACTACTTGAAGGTAAATGAAGACAGAAGAAATACAACATATCCGAATTTATGGGCTGTAGCTAAATAGTGCCTAGAGACAAAATTATAATTTTAGCTTTAAACTTTAGTTTAAAGCTTGTAATGTAGCTTTCAATACCTACATGACAAAAGAAAAAAGATCTCGACAATAGCCAAACCTTCCACCTTAAGAAACTAGAAAGAGAAAACTAAACCGAAAGCAAGCAAAGAAGGGAAATACTAAAAATACAACTAGAAATCAATCAAACAGAAATCAGAAAATCAATAGTGAAAATCAATTCAACAAAAATTTGGTTCTCTCAAAACATTAATAAAGTTGACAATTCTTTAGCTAGACTGACAAAGGAAAAAAGAGAAAATACAAATTACCAAAATCGGGAACTAAAGAAAGAAGATTACTACCAACGTACAGAACTGTGGGAGATCAGAAGTGAATACTAGAAACAACTTTATGCCAACAAATTAGATAACTAACAAGAAAAAACACATTCCTAGGAAGACACAAATTACCCAAGCTGACTCAAGAAGAAATCGAAAATTTTAATGTGCCTATAACAAGCTTAAAAAAATTAAATTAGTAATAAAACAAGCTCTTCTTACCAAGGAAAGTCCAGACCCAGATAACTTACTTCACTGGTAAATTAACCCAACATTTACCTAAGGAATAACACCAATTCTTCACAAACTTTTCCAGAAACTCATTCTATGAGGCCAGGAATATCCTGATACCAAAACCAGTCAAAGACATCACAAGAAAAAAATCCTCAATAAGATGTTAGCATAACCAACCCAGTGGAAAAAGGATTATTGTCCAAGAACAAGAGGAATTTCTCCCAGGAATGCAAGCTGGTTTAACATCCAACAATCAACTAACGTAATATATCCTACTCACAGAATAAAGGACAAACATCACATGATCACCTCAACAGATATACAAAAAGCATTTGACAGAATCTAGTCCCTATTCAGGATTTTAAAAAAGAAAAGAAACTCCGCATAAGGTAGGACAAGAAGGGAACTTCCTCAACTTGAGGAAAGACATCTGTGAAAACCTTACAGCTCGCATCACCCGCAATGGTCAAAGACTGAATGCTGTCTCCCTAAGATCAGGAACAGAACACGGACAGCACTTCAATTCAACACTGTACTGAAGGCTCTACCCAGTGCAATTAGGCAAGAGAAAGAAACAAAGCCATGCAAATTGGAAATGAAGACGTGAAACTGTCTTGATTCACAGACAACCAGATAACACCATCCTGTATGTAGAAAATCCTAAGGAATACACAACAACATATAAAACTAATATACAAGTTCAGCAAACTCAAAAGATAGAAGGTCAATGTACAAAAACCAAAGGTATTTCTATATACTAGCAAGGAAAGCTCCAAGAATTAAGTTGAGAATACAATTCTATTCAAAATACCATCAAAAAGGATAAAATGCTTAGGAATAACTGTAACAAAAGAAATGCAAGAGTTGTATACTGAAAACTACAAAACATACTTGAGAGAAATTAAAGACCTACTTAAATGAGAGATTCTACGTTCATGGATTGGAAGACAAAAGAATGTTAGAGGGCATTTGTGCCCAAATCAATCTACAAATTCAACATAATCCCTACCAAAATCCCAGCAAGTACTTCTGCAAAAACTGACAAGCTAATCCTAACATTTATGTGGAAAATCAAAAGACTCAGAATAGACAAAACAATTTTTAAAAACAAGAACAAGCTGGAGGACTTACATTTCCCAATTTCAAAATTTATTATAAAGCTACAGTAATCAAAAGAGCATAATTTTAGCATACGGTTAGACATATAGATCAACGGAACAGAACTGACAGTTCAGAAATAAACCCTGACTGTTTACAGGCAACTGACTTGGACAAAGGTGCCAAACAATTCAATAAGGAAAGGATAGTCTTTCAACTAATGATCCTAGGACAATGGGATATCCACATGGAAAAAGGCCCCTACCCCACACCATACACAAATACCAGGTCAAATGGCTGGCTCATAGACCTAAACAGAAGAACTAAAACTATGACGCTCCTACAAGAAAATATAGGAAAACTATCTTTGTGATCTTGGGTTAGGCAAAGACTTCTTACACATACCAAAAACACAATCCACAGCAGAAAAACTGATCAACTGAATTTCATTAAAATTTAAATATTTGTCTCTTCAAAGGACACTTAAGAAAATCAAAAGAAAAGCCGTGGGCTGGCAGAAAATATCCGCACATATCATGTATATGATAAAGGACCTCTATCCAGCACACATAAATAACTCTTACAACTCAATATTAAGGAAAAAACAACGCAACTTGTCATTCCTCTGGAGCTTCAATGCCCCGTTTCTCTTGATCTCCCCTTTTCAGTTCAAGATCACTTGTTACCCTTGACAGACAAGTCAGAAGCCAAACTGGTCCAATCTGCTGCTTTTTCATCCCGCATCGAGATTCCCACAAGCATCCCCAACAAGAACCTATCCCAAGCACCTCGTTTTGCTCTTCTGACTGTTGGCTCCAAGAGAAGCTGCCGCAGGTCGCCCTCTGCTGCCATCTTTTCAAACCTGAGTCAAGGCAGACGCCTCCTGTGCAAACACCCTAGTGTGTGCGGACCTCCGCTCCTCCTCGCTCATCCCTGTACCTGCTCCAGTTAACGCTTCCTTTCCCTCTGGCCCACCGACTCCAGCCGGCCCGCAAGGTCCCAGAGCTTTTGCAGCCGTCTGTCCTAACATCAGAACTTCCGGGGCCAACCGCCCGAGTGCTGATCCCACTGTACCTCCCCCTACCAGCTGTGGGGTCTGGGGCCTGTCCTTTGACCTGTCTGAGCCTCCCTCTGCTCCCTGATATGTGGGGACAACCCCGACCCGCCGGGGAGGTGTGGCTCCCACGGGCCGCCACAACCCCGCCGTTTCCGCGCCTCCATCAAGGCAGGCAGCGCCCCTGTCGCCTCCCCCTCCTGTGCCTGTGGCCGCTCGAGGGGCGCCCTCCCGGAGTCTCACCCTCCAGCGTGGCAGCTTCTCAAGAGGCCGAGGGCACGGGGAGGAGCAGCGGCGGCAGTGGCCGGAACGCGCCGAGGGAGGGGCCGCCCGCTCCTTCCGCTCCAGCTCCAGGAGGGATGGCAGCGGCTCGACCCGGCGGCGCGGACGCGAGCTGGCGCGGGGCTCCGCCCGGAGCTGGGCAGCACGAAGGGGGGGCGCCCTGCGCCCCGAAAAGCTGCAGCCTCCCACGAGGATGCGGTCGGCGCCGGCCGCGCGCTCGCCAACCTACAGGCCCACAGGCGCGCCCCCGGCCTCCGCCGCCTCCTGCCGACTCGGTGAGCACACGGCCGCCGTTCAGAGCCCTCGCCCCGCCCCCGGGGCAGCCCAGCCGGCGCCCCAGCCGGGCCCTCGCCGCCGGCGCCATCGCCGCTTCACCCCTCCAGGCCACCCAGCGAGGCCAATTTGTGTGACCCTTGACCCCACGCCCTGGCGAATGCGCTCGCCTCCAGGTTTCCTATTGGCTGAAGGCAGAGGTGCTGAGGGACCCCAGTGGCGCATCCAGGGGGGGTGGCTGGGCTGGGCGGAGCCGGGGACCTGCGATCCTCAGGGTGGTGGATGGGGCCCAGGTCCTGGCCCTGCCACCTGGTGCGCGACCTTCCTCTGAGCTCCAGCTCCGCCTGAGCGCCGTCCCCTTCCCGCGGAGCACACGTTTCCCGAGCATCTGCCCGGCTCCTCAGGGCGCAGGGCGCTTTCCTGTCGCCAGGTCCTTTGCTTCTTGGCATCAGCCTGGGAAACGCTGGAGGGGTGGCGCCCTCCGCGCATCTCCAGGTAAGTCCTTCCCCTGCCCTGTGTAGTCCCTTTGCCACTGTCCGTTGTCATCTCTTCCCTGGCCTTGTCGTGGGCGTTCCCCACCCTCATCAGCTACTAGGCAACTCAGTCCCTGCTCCAGCCACAGTGAGCTAGAGGGTAGCTCTTCCTATTGGCATTCGCTGCCAAAACCCCTGCAGGCATTCCCCACTGTCTTCCACAGTGCATCCTCCTCCCCGGCTCACCTCACTCCTCAGCGCTTCATCCACTTGAGCAGAGGGCTCCACTTGTGCCTTCTGATCCCACCGCTGTTTCAGGCCTCCCTACTTTGCACGCACTGCCTCCAATGCCCTTCAGATGTCTGGCAAACTCCTAGTCATCTTCTAAGATCCAGCTCAAGCACCTCCTTTGAACTTCTGTGAAAGCAAGTACTTCAGTTCCTTCAGGTTGTCCTCACCAATGTTGTCCTCCTACAGGTTGGGAGGCGGCCAGGAACAAGGGGTGTCCTCCTGAATGAATGACCAGGAGTCTGGGGCCCTTGTTTCTAGTCCTGCTTCGGCTACTGACTAGTTGTCTCCCTTTTCTGGATCTCCTGTCTGAAATGAGGGGACGGGTTAAAACAAAAGTCAATACATGAAATGATATTTTTAAAATGAATGAGGTGTTTTGACTTTATGGCTTGTAGGATGTCTTGCAGCCGGTTATGATCCCTGGTGGGCATGCCCAAATACTAGCCCCAAATGCTGAGGGCCAACGCCCTCTGTCTTCCCTCCCTTGCTTCCTTCTCTCTCTTTCTCTTGATATTGCTTGATCCCTAGAAGTAATCCAGTTTTAATCTACTCCCAACACCAGTTCAGATTACCTTGTTGTCCTGGAATGTGCCTTGTATCCAGTCTGAAATGTGTTTTTACTGTTTCCTGGTGAAATGTGGTGGATGTTTTACTGTTCTGTGGGGCTGTTTTGCAGAGAGTGATCAGGGAAAACTGACTGATAAGATATGGTATCCAGGAGACTGCTCCTCGAAGGCCTCCACCTGCAGCAAACGTAATTAACCAAAGCTATGAAGTCAGTAGTCTGCTGGGCTATGAGATCTATCCTCTGTTTGCACTGAGGTCGTGCTTCCCTTGGACTGCTCTGAATCAGTGAGTGAGGCAGGGATAGACACTCAGGCAGACCTGTTCCTGGGAGGCATGGACTCCTCTGCTGATCTGCTTGTGCTCAAGGACTCCCCAGTGGCATTCCTAAGCCTTCCTTAGACTATACAGCAGTGTAGGACACTTGGACCCATCCTTCCCTCTATCTCCCCCTCATTTAGAGTCAGACTTGCATCATGGCCTGATGGCTCTCCCACTTTGCCAGGCTCCCCCACCCCATTTTCTGTTACAGAAGCATTTCCCCTCATAAAATCCTTGCCCGTTTAATCCTGTCTTGGTGTCCACCTCTCAGAGGACATTTGAGCCAAGCCATGATAAATGAAGAGTGAGCCATTTACACATCCTGGGTAGAGGTTCTAGGCAGAGGCTACCTCAAGTACAGAGGCCCAGAGGTGAGAGACTTCTTGGGGGTGTGTGCTGCAAACCAGCCCAAATAACACCAGATACACCAAAATAGTCCTGCCCAACTTTAGGTTGCTTTTGGTAGAGAGGAGAGCCAGCAAAACTTTGCCTTGGTAATGGTTAGCTAAGGCCCACAACCTCATTACCAGGTTATAATGCAAGCGAGTCTCACGTGAAATGTTGTCACACAAGCAGACATTTACTTAAAAATATTCCTTAGGAATCAGGGAATGAAAGAACTCGTAAATCCTATTCTGTAAGCTCAGCAAAGTCTCAGCTCTCTGTCCTTTTAGATGAACCTACCAGCCACATGCTTGCAAGATTTTCTTTAGGCAAATAGCACATTCCAGAAACAGAATTTTTGTTTCCTTTTTCACAGCAGTTGGCATTAGGCTGGATAGAGCTGCTTGGAGATCAAACCTCAGGCAGACCTGTTCCTGTGAGGCATGGACCTGGTTCTGCAACCTCCTCTTTTCACTCAAAACTACATTGGAGATATTTTTGTAACAATTTGCTTGGACCTATGCCATTCTTTTTCACTGTTACATGTTAGTATGAGTAAACGACATCTCCTTTGACTGTTCTTCTTTTGGTGCACATTTGGGTTGTTTCCAGTTTTTGCTATTACAGTATTAAAACTCTTGTTTTAATTCTCACGTCAACAAATGTCCTTTTTCTAATCTATGGAATGCTACGTTTGTCACCTTTTGTGCTTCTCCTTGGTGCTTTAGCTCTTTAGAATGGCCCTCAAACGTAGTACTGAAGTGTTGTGTAGTGTTCGTAAGCACAAGGAGCCTGTGATGGGCCTTTCGTAGAAAATGGTTGTGTTAGATGAGCTTCCTTCAGGCATGAGTTACAGATAGTGCTGTTGGCCGAGAGTTCAACTAATGAATCAACAATCTATATGAAATAAGGTGTCTTTCAAGAGACACACATAAGACAAGGTTGTGCATTGAGAGGTTCCCAAACATGTCACGACCAGAGGCTACAGAAACCTCACCTTGTCCTTCCCCTGGGAGCACTGATTCAGTCTCGCTCATGCAGTGTCAGCGAAGAATTGACAGAACATAACTCTTCCAAATAAGGAGGGTCAATGGTAACATAATGGAGATATTTTCAAACCTCTCTTTTATAAACGTTATCTACAAAGCAGGTACCTTCGCAACTAACTGTTGAACTGTTGTCTTTACTTTGAAAGGACAGAGTTTTTAACAGTATCCACTAGGACGCATATCTTTGATGGCCACTTATAACAAAAATCTCAGCAAATTTGGGACGATTGTCTTTTTGCAAAAGACAACGTGTAAAGAATACATATATTAACGTCAAGACGGTAGTTACCTCTGGGGAGGAAAGAGAGAGGAAGGAGAATGGTGTCTTCCACTGTGTAATATTTCTTAAAAAACGACATCAATAAGGTGTGCTCTGTTAATTATCAGCAAAGAGTAAATGGTTTCTGTTATCCTATTCTCCTTCTAAGTATATTTAAAATAAATATGTAACTAGAACTGAGATGAAATAACACTAATCTAATAGATCCTATTTGCTGGAGTGCTCCCACCATCTGATGGACAGCTCATGATGGGTTGGTGATGTCACTGACCCCATCTAAAGGTCAGGACACGTTCTTTACCAGCTGTGGAGCTAGAGAAGGCTCGGTCACCTGCAGCGGAGCCAGAGTTACCTCAACCTACAAAGTTAGAGCCACATGGCCCCAGATCCTGCTCCAGCTGTGGACTAGTGAGAGCTCTGGTGTCAACTCTAGAGCTCAGTTGCGGCCAGCTCCAGAATGAGAGCTCTCTCCAGCTCCCACAGTTGACCAGCTCCAGAGCAGCAGCCATTTCCATCACTAGCTGCCGCACCAAATCTGTCAACAATGCAGAGCTAGAGTCAGTCTCAGGACTGGAGCCAATTCTAGAAGCAGGTCAGGCACCATCGCCTGAGACAGACCGAGCTCCAGCCCCACATCAGGTCCAGCTCCTGGACCAGTTGCACAGCCAGAGCTGGTGGGATCTCTAGCATCAGCCACAGCAGTGG